>NC_041386.1:9873521-10007837 GCF_002162155.2 Triticum dicoccoides | reverse complement strand
TCGTTCCGATTCTTTTCTTCTCTTCCGATTCGTTTTCTTTCCGGTTCTTTTCTAAACCGTTCTGGTTTCTAGATCGGTTTTCATTCTTCTTTCGGACCGTTCATCTCAACGAACGTGATCACCAATTATTCCCCGGTTAACGACGCCCGTTCATTTAACCGTTCATCTCTTTTCTTTCGTCAGATTTATTCCGCGTCTTTTCCGCAATCGCGATCTCAGATCCGATCTTTGTTCTAGTCTTTCTTCTTGCTCGTTTATCGAAATCAGGTGATTCAAGCGCCTGGAGTTTCGTTTCGAAACCGCCGTTCCGTCTAATCAACTTGAACAAGTTTTGCTACGGTAAAATTTGACCTAGTTTCAACTTGCTAGAACCGAGTTGTTTTCTTCCGCCGTTTGTTTTCGTTTCTTTGTTCGGTTCGTTCTTTCTTTGCAATCGGAGTTCTTAAGTTGAACTTTCTGGTTCGTTCTCTCATTCGAGTTTTACCTGTGCATTAGATGAGTACTTATTGTGTGCTTGTTGTTTGTCTGCGATAGATTACCCGGATTGTGCCGCCTGTTACTTCGAAACCCTAGGTCTCGTGGATCATCAGCAAGGCAAATAACACTTTGATCATACCTTTTCTACAACCCATGTTTTATTGCATTAGATCAATCCTCACACATTGGATGATTAGGATCTAATTAAATTGTGGGATGGGAAGTAGATGAGGTAGTACCTATCACCTGTATTATTATGAAACCTTTGGGAGTTACTTCTACGTTTGCTTATTATGCCATGCTATGCTAGTAGACGTGGATTGGGTGAGTGATATCCATGACAAATGTGAGTTGATAATTTTAATGGTTTATCTAAGGTGGCAACTTAAACACACATCTGGGTGGATTGAGGCACCTGATGTCTATCAGGACTTGCCTGTTTTTTTTTGGACCGCCATCCAGGCTCAAAGGGATCATAAGATCTTTCATGCTAGAAACTTCCGTGTGCAGCCACAAGCCATTATGGGCTCTGGCATAGTCGACTAAGTTGTGTGAACTCTTACGGGTAGACTAGAAGATGTAGGGGAAAGTAGGTGTACCGGTCTACCCACATGTAAGGTGCTAGCGCTTCCGAAAGACTGTGTCTCGGTCATCCGTCTTCTCAAACACCCTGCAGTGCGAGAAACCAAACGGAGGCGATCGAGTCTTGTGGGGAAAAGTGCGCAAACCTCTGCAGAGTGTACAAACTAATCATGATTAGCCGTGTCCCCGGTTATGGACATCTTGAGTATCTAGTACTTGAATATCATGTGAATCTCAATATGTTACTTCTAATTAATGTTGTTGGGTTTTAATTACTTTTAATTGGGATTGAGAATGCTGTCAACCATTCTCAATGTTTCACAACCACCATGATAGTTAAATAAATTTATTCCTTTGCCAGCAAAACTGTAACCATAGAGCTTTCCACCAGCCATATATGCATATAGTATAGCTGTTTCATTCCATTACTCTCTATGTGTTACTTTGCCAGCATATTCCATGTGCTGACCCGTTTTCAGGCTGCAACTTTCATGTTGCAGACTTTTCAGACGACGAGTAAAGTGCTTTTAGGTCGTGGTTCTATACTCAGTGATGCCGTTGGAGTTGATGGACCCATTTATCTTTCAAGTCTTCCGCTGTTATCGACACTAGATGGCCTTAAGCCATTTTTATTGTAATAAGTTCTCTTTTGAGACAAGGATGTAATAAGTGTGTGATTGCCACTCTGCTATAAATCCTTCGATGTACTATGTGGTGTCAGCATTACTGATCCAGGGATGACACCTGAGCACAGAGCACTTGATCCATTCGGGTCGGGTCGATTCAACGAGCAAATTGTCCTCCATGTTGTAGACCGGCGCGGACGCGTGAACCGGCCGCGAGGGTGGATGGGCGAGTTGTCCGTTTCGTTGTGAACCGGTGCGGCCGCGAGAGACGGCCACGGCGTTGTAAACCGGCGCGGGAGTTTGCCGAGTAACAACGACCACCCGTTCCAAAAGATGTTGGCGTGCCTCCATCTCCGAAGTATAATATCATTTTTTTGTCATAAATAATTTCCCTGCATAAACAATATTACACACCAAGGCAAAGATAAACTTGTTCTTTGACAAAAACAACATGTGCTAATAAATCAAATTTGGATGGATATCACCTAAGCGGACAACGGATGATTTGGCCCAAGCGCAGTCTAGCACGGACGCACGTACTTGAACTCCATGCATTGCAATTAGTACTACCTGGGTGTATTTGATTCATGGCAGCTGCAAAGATACTTGACTGCAAGCAGTTCATCAATCACGAAAACGCTTCCAGAAACTCTCCTGAACCCAGTCACGCTTGCTGTGAAGTGCTCGAAACACAGCCGTTATCGTAGCAGTGGCGGAGGCAGCAACTTGAGGCGAGGCCGCGGCCTCAGCGGCAAAGTCCAGCAGAAGCAGAGGTGGCTCGGAGGCAACGTCCATGAAAACTGGCGCGCAGCATCTCAAACAATCACCAAGCAACCACTAGCTTGACCCATCTTCACTTCAAAGCTAGCTAGTAGTGAGTCAGTCAACTTGATTGATCGATTCCATGTGGCCACACCATTTCTTTTCACGTAGACAACACCATAGCTTGAGGCCTGTGAAGGTGAGCTTGTTGGTGGCTCGGAGATGTAGTAATGCGTCAGCAAGGCTGCTTGGGGTGGAGGCGAGACCTCTCGCACCGGGGAAGCTCACTGCAGCTTCAGCGGTGTCGCGGGCTCGCGGCAAAGAAAAGGCAGTCGGTGAGGCAACTCAGCAATGCAGGGCCGGCAACTTGGCGCCATGGGGACGCCCCGAGGCGGCCGCGGCTCGTCGGCGATGTGGTTGGTGGCTTAATGGTGCCCCGATGAACTCTACGGTTTGAAGGACTCTGATGAATGACCGATGAAGGCGGCTCAGCCCGGTGGAGAGGGGGCTGACAGGGCTGGCCTTGGAGCGAAGGGCGGCTCGGTATGTCGCCCGCGGCTAGAGTGTTAGGAGGCGACGATTTAGCCCTGGCCGTGAGGGTAGGTGGCGCCGACCACAGCGGAGCAGGCGGCTCGTCGAGGCAAGCACTGTAAAGGCGGCTCGTCGTGACGAAAACAGGTCGGTGACAGCGACTTAGGGGAGGCGAGGCGCGATGGCGACTCAGACGGGAACCGAGGCATGATAGTGACTCGGATGGGAGGCGAGGCGCGGCAGTGACTCGGACGGGAGGCGGAGTCCAGACCAGCCACGGGTCGTGGCCGTCTTTTCCAGGTCGTGGACGCAGAAACCGCCAGGGTGGCTCAAAGCAGAGGGACACGGACGGCAGAGGAGTCCGGCTTGTGGCCATACGAACGAATCCACCTTCGTGTTTTTCCTCCGGATCGTAGCTTTGACTTTGTTTCTTCCAATGAACGTGAAAGCAACACTTCCGACCAGAAGGTGAATCAGTAAACTTTTTGGATCAAAAAGCAATCGTCCCCTACCAAACAATATAGTCATGTAGCAACCGGGTGTTGACGACTTTTCAAGACGGCGGTGGCAGAACAGACTGCAACCTTTAATCCTCTCCTTTTCAAACTTGTATTTATCGTCCTGACAGCCATCGAAGCTAGTTTTTCTGACTCTGATCCGATTATACCGCCGCTGAAACTTCATTGAGGAACTCACAGTCGATATACTTCCGAGTCGGTTCTTCTCGATCCGGCCGATCATGAACTTCTCGATCCCTTGAAGAGCTCCCTCCAAGAACTCATCACCACCATGCACAGGCCTCACGGTAGGCGCCAACTGTCGTGGAACTGTCACGGCAGATGTCCTTAGTGTCAGGACTTAGTCGCGAGGCCAACGCATCTATGTGGTAGCTTGAGAGGGGTTGAGCGGGACGAGAGACGTGATGTTTTACCCAGGTTCGGCCCCTCACGGTGGAGGTAAAAGCCTACATCCTGCTTCATTGATATTGATGATCATGATCACGGTTACAAGAGTGCTCTATCTCGAGAGCTATTGTCTAAACCTAACTTGTCCAACCTATGGAACTTGTGAATCTTGTCCCCTTTTGAGGAGCCCTGCCCCTCCTTATATATGTTGGAGGGGAGGATTACATGTAGAGTCCTATTAGGATTAGGACTAATCTATCTTAATACAAACCGGATACAAGTTCAGGTCTTAGCTCCTTGTAAGATAATGTTCCTCATACCTTTCCTCTTAAACCGGCCCACCATTAACATAAACCGGCATGCTGGGCCTTGGGCCTTGTCATCCGTCCGGAACACGCGCCGGGTCACCAATGAGTCTTCAGGCTCGTGAATCGTCATACCAGTGAACCGCCAGACACGTAAACCGCCAGACATGTAAACCGCCAATCACGTAAACTGCCAATCCTCTGGCGGTTTACTAATGAAACGCCTAGTCCGGCCGGGTTATACTTCCGGCCGGTTTACGCAGCGGGGTATATCCCCGACAGATACCAAAGCAGAGAAGTGCGGGCCAAGACTTATAATGTTGGTAAACTTGTTCTACGTTTGCCAGAAAAGAAAAAGGACAAACTCAAGCCCAGGTGGGAGGGTCCCTTCATCATAGATGAGGTTCTCATTGGAGGAGCGTACCGCATGCGTGATGCATCTGACAATCACCTAGAGCCGAACCCGTGGAATGCTGCAAGACTCCGAAAATCCTGCGCCTAGAGCCGTACTCTTTGTTCATCTTCTTCTCCCATTGTTTTCATTTTTTACCCTCTTTAATTTTTCTCTAGCTCTTTAGCTCTTGTGCGGCCAAACCGCACACCTATGATGTGCACATCCTTAAATGTATACACTCATAATACCTGGGGGCTTCTTTTACAGAAGCTTATTATTATTTTCCGAGCATTAAGCTCAACACATATGTGTCCTCTTCCTCATATGTACCTTTTCTTTGCCATTATATGCATCATTATGACCTAAGTTTTTGCCAAGCTGGGTTGCCTGGCTCTTGTGCTTATGACCTATGTTCCCATTTGTTCGGCTAGGGCATAAATGGAGCACCTCTGCGATTGTTACAGTCGGGTCATCCGGACTTGTACCTCAGACTGGGCGAAGTCGAAAGCTAGCATTCTTAAGGGAATATTTGGCCGGCGAACTGAAGACGTTTAACATTCATCACACCATGAACCCCCAGATGTTACGTATACTGTGATTTTTCAATCACTGTTCGTACATGCATACTAACGCATACCCGCCCAGGGAAAGGAACCCTTAACGGAACTATTCTCCTTGGAAGATGTTTCTTACAATCAACATGTAATATAACATAGCAAGTAGGATACAACTTGTCTGTTAAAGCAACTATGACCCCTACGCCTGGTTTCCACGCATGCCCCGGTCTATATTACTGAGCGTGTATTCGGTAACACTCCGAGCCTTCGGGTTTAGAGGTCGAAGCGAAAAGGTCTGCCATGACAATCATTTTACAATCCGGCTAGGGACATATTTTTCAATTGAAGTACATAGTCACTTGGACTCAAAAACTTCTTCCTCTATGACATCTAACATGTTATCTAGCTTACAATCCTGTTGGGAATACTTGGCGGCTATCTTTACCTAGTCATACACTAGACTAACTGGAATTTCTTTTCCATCTGACCCCTGAGGTCTGACCCGGGCCATATGATTCGGATCAAGCTTGGTGTATCGTATTTTTACCATGGCCTAGGCCTCTCGCACACCTTCTCGGCAGGCCGATATCTTCCATAATCGGAAGCGCCGCTGAGCTCCCTGGAATAGATTCACAATCTCCTGCATACTTCCTGGAGGAGAGGCGGATGTCGACAAAGCTTTGGCAATGCTCTGCATTGCTTGCCGATCTCGCTCGTGCAGTTGGGAGAGCTCTTGCAGAAGGTCGCCTTGAGAGCCGGACATTTCCTCTTCGGGACGGCCAGTCAGCATACTTGCAGACATAAATCTATTAGATCATTTCTTCGCTGAAGTACATAAAGGTAAGGTCAAAAGCATACTGAATATGCTGCCTTGTAGCCTCCTATTCTCCTTGACGGCGTCAGCTAGCTGGGCTCGCACATCTTTTAATTCTTCGCCCAGCAGGGTATTGGAATCCTGTAGCTTGTTCTTTTCATCCTTGACCAGCTTCCGCACACTTCACCTGCCGCATGTTGCCTTTTGGCCTCCTGTTCACCAGCCTGGGCGATTTTCTGTTTTTCCCTCAATTGATCTACTGATCCTGTCAGCGGGAACACAACAGTATTAATATTACTAGTATATGATTATACTTTTTCTAATGGGCGGAAACATTACTAGGCGGTGCCCCCTTGGATTTCTCCAATTCGGCAGTAGTTGTAGCTAGCTGGGTCTGACACTTTTCCAGCTCTTAAGATAGCAGACTATTCTTCTCCCTGAGTACCTGATTATACAATGATCCTTAAATCAGTTGTATCAACTGCTTCAAGTCTCGGGCGATACTGGTATATGATTACCAAACCTGTACTTACCCGCATATATTTTAAATGCTGGTCGGTGGCTCAGGAAAGCCCATCCCGAGCAGCTCGGATATATGCATCAGCCGAGCTGAAGGCATTGAATTCCTCTTTTGAAAAGTTGGGGTCGCGGAGAGCAGCCCTCCGACGCCAATGATTCATGGCACTCTCCACTTAAGAGTTCGTGAGGGACATATCATCTGAATCCTCTGCGGAAGGGCAATCGGCGTCACTCCCATGTTAGCCCCCGTCTTTAGGGCAGGGTCTGGAATCTAACTAGTGGAGGCGCGACCGGTAGGATCCCCGGACATAGTCTGGCGAACGCTCTTCCTGATAAAATGTAGCGGATAATGTCACGGTTCGATGTGACGACCAAGAGGCATATTTAAAAAAGAAAGCCATACCTCTTCGATGAAGGTTCGGCCGTGTTATCGTCGGCCTTCCTCTTTGACGACTTGTTCGGCGCGGGCACCGCGTTCTTACGAAGCGCCTCTGGTGTAGCATGGCGCGCCGAGCGCCTCCCCTTTGAAGCACGAGACAGTGCGGTGGGTGAGGTACTGTGAGAAAGCTCTTTCGGAGGAGATGTCTCCTGATTACTTACATGTGAGGCAGGAAGGAGGCCGCGATAGTCGTCCATGATTGGCACTACTGTGCCATCATAACTCGCCTGGTGGAATACTCCATCCTCGAGCTCTACAAATATGTCCGGATCCTCTTCGTATCCGGGGTCAAGGTCCTGGTTACGGTTCTCCGACTGTGGAGCAGGGCTATAGATCCCCGCTATAACCTTCCGCCATTCCTGTTACAAATGGAGGGGTTAATGCCAATTAAGCATGACTCGGGGAGAGGATTGAGTAGAATGATGGGATTAAAACTCACCCAACTAGGAGGATTGTACATAGAAAATCCTTCCCGAAGCGTAAGATGGGTGAACTCCTCTTTCTCCCCTTTATATAGATCAGCCAGTATTGCAGCCAGGGCGGTAAGGGAATCCAGAACCTTTCGTCCACAATGCGAGGAATCATCTTCCCCATTGTCGTGCCACATGGGAAGCCCCCTGAAAAGGCGTGGCTGAACACCTCGCACTATGGAAATGGCCATTACATTGATTATTGATAATCCGGACTGGGCGAGTGTCCTTATCTTTCCCATTAATTGTTGGACTTCTGCACTATCTTCCTCCTCGACGCTCCGAGGGCGCCAGATGTGGCGTTTCTTCAATGGAGCGCTGGTAAATTCGGGAATGCCCATTCGGACTGGGTCAGGGAGAGCGACATCCTCAGTATAGAACCATTCTGAGGGCCACTCTTCGGACGCCTTCTTCGGCGTGCCAGATAAGTATCCGGTCCCGGCTATGCATCATATTTTGGCGCCTCCCACCTCGAATATAGATCCCTTTTGGGAGCGAGGGACGAGGCTGAACAATTTCCTCCATAGCTCGAAATGGGCCTCGCAGCCCAGGAATAGCTCGCAAAGAGCAACGTAGCCCGTGATGTGCAGAATGGAACACAGCGTGATTTTGTGCAATTGGAGGCCGTAGTACTCCAGAAGACCTCGGAGGAAGGGGTGGATTGGAAACCCGACACCTCTTATCGAGAAGGATGTAAAGCACACTCGCTCCCTCTGGCTGGACTGGGGAAATTTTCTGCCAGAGCTTCACCCATAAAAGAGGTTAATCTGCCCGGACAAGGACTAGATCCATGGGGGGGATCCCTGTGTTTGAAGCTTACTTAGCTAGCCGTGGGATACCGAGCATTTCCCCCAATCGCCTTTTTCGGAGCCATGGGGGCAGGAGGAAGAACTGGGAACGCTAGCCATGCTGGAATGGTTTCTCCTACCAAGCTCTAAGGATTTTCTGCTCGATGTGGAATGGGATATGAGATCCAGTCCCTTTAAATAGACACCCTTCTTACATGGCCAGGGTGGTATGTGCAAAAATTACTCTGAACTTTCATGTTCGCTTGACACGTGGAAGCCGAAGCGGCAGAGGTGCAGAAGCCAATGGGTACGACATTAAATGGAAGGCCGAGTATGACTCTTCGGATGAAATGCTTTGAAGTGTTCGTAGGAAGAACCCACCTTGCAATGCCGAAGACTATCAGCGCACCAGACACATCGTCATTGAAGCTTGGTTCGGGGGATACTGAGGGAGTCCTGGATTAAGGGGTCCTCGGGCGTCCGGCCTGTGTGACATGGGCCAGACTATTGGGCCATAAGGATACAAGATAGAAGACTTCCTCCCATGTCCGGATGGGGCTCTCCGTTCCGTGGGAGGCAAGCTAGGTGTCCGGATGTATTATTTCCTTTCTCTGTAACCGACTTTGTATAACCCTAGGGCCCTCCAGTGTCTATATAAACCGGAGGGTTTAGTCCATAGAGACAATTACAATTAGACATGCTAGACCTCTAGGGTTTAGCCACAATGATCTCGTGGTAGATCAACTCTTTTTTATCCTCATACTCATCAAGATCAATCAAGCAGGACGTAGGGTATTACCTCTATCAAGAGGGCCCAAACCTGGGTAAAACATCGTATCCCCTGCCTCCTATTACCATCGACCTTAGACGCACAGTTCGGTACCCCCTACCCGAGATCCGCTGGTTTTGACACCGACATTGGTATCTCACTAGCCCTTTCCAAGACCGCAAAACATAAATGAAGAGCACCTCCAAAGTTCAAGCAGCGACTAAACATTGTAATTCATGGTAGAAAAGATCCAGTCATGATGCACCCAACATTAGCTACACACAATGCATAAATCATGACAGTTGTGCTCTACTCAGTTTCTGGCGCTTGTTTTAGAGGGTGATGACACAACATAAAAGTAAATAGATAGTCCCTTCGTAGAGGGAAGCAGTGATTTGCAGAGGTGCCAGAGCTCAATTTTTAAAATAGAGGTAAATGATATTTTGAGACATGCACCCTTCTCGTTTACTTCACGACCATCAGTTATCAACATCTTCCATGCTAAGAATGCTAGTGGCGGTTCCCAAGCGATAAAAGTAAAGGTTTACTCCCCCTCCACCATCAATCACACTCCATGACTTGTCCGAAACAACGGGTTCCGTCCATACCAACATCAATCCCGGGGTTTTTGTTTAATTATTTGCATGTTTTAGTTCGGGACTGGGAATCCCTTTTACTGCCCATTTTCTCGTGCGATGGCGAGTGAATAAACACTCGACCTGAGAATAATCCGCTTAGCATGGAAGATATCGACCACCTCCTGTCGTTCCATGAACGATCCAGGCACACAAAACGGATAATTTTTAGAAGTTTTTAGCAGTGGCACATGCAAAATTACTTAGGACGGCAGGGTAATACCGTATATAGGTAGGTATGGTGGACTCATCTGGAATAACTCTGGGTTCAAGGTTTTTTATGTACAAGCAGAATCCCCACTTAGTACAGGCGAAGGCTAGCAATTTAGATTGAGAAGCGGCCAGCTAGAGAGCAACAACGATCATAACCATGCATTATGCGTAAGTAACATTGGACACTAGCATGAGTAGGATATGAACACCATGAACATAAACATTAAGAGGCTATGTCGGTTTCGATTCAACTACATGCATGAACATGTACCAAGTCAAGCCACTTGAACATTCAGAGAAGGATACCATATCATCATACTACATCACAATCATCTTAACGCTATGTTAATATTCAAGATAAATCATTATCAACTCCCAGCTAATTATGCATGGCATGAGAAACTATAATCTCTAATTGTCATTGCAAACATGTTTAATCATAATGGGCTGAAGCATGGATGCTAGGTCAAACATATTTACACAAATAGAACAAGTCGAGTTCATACCAGTTTCTCTTTGCCACGGCCAGTTCATCGAATGTCGTCATTATTGCTTTTCACTTGCACGGCCGAATGATATGAAAATAATAATAGTGCAAGAGTGCCATGGACTAAGCTGGAATCTGCAAATATTTTATTCAACAGGAGAAGACAAGGTAAAATGGGCTCTTTATTAGTTCAACAGTTATTCATATGATAGCCACTCAACATTTTTATCGTGGTCTTCTCCTTGGTACAACTCGAATAAAAAGGAAAGAAATTCAGAGAAACACACTGAAATATTTTTGGAGTTTTTGGTTTTCTTTAGCAAGCAAATAAAAAGCAAAAACGAGAAAAAAAATTACTTACACAGGAAAGCTCCCAACAAGCAAAAGAAGAACACGAAATCTTTTTGGGTTTTCTATTTAATACTACAGCTAAGCATGCATATGAAGTAAATTAACTACAACTATTTTTTCTAAAGTTTTTCAAACACACAAGAAGAAAGCAAGAAAATAAATCTAAGCATGGATGATACAATGAAAAAGTGTGAACACCGACAAATGGAATAAGTGAACATGAACGTAATGTCAGTGAAAGACACGTACTCCTCCAAGCTTAGGCTTTTGGCCTAAGTTGGTAGTGAATCAGTAGGCGGGAGGGTAGTATGGATCCTGAGGAGCAGGCATCCACTCACCCCACTATGGAGGCTCCTCCTGTGCTGCCTCCTCGGCAACTTGAGCGTTCCGGTAGGCGATGATGTCCGCGAGTATGATCCTATATCTGCCCCTGGCAACACGATCAAACAAAGTAGGAGCAGGCAATGGAATAACATCACGAGTCCTCACAATAAAAACCAGGTTATGTGGAATAGGGAGGTGAGGAGATTCGATATCAATAAAATGGTGGCGATCCATGGTTGCATGGTCTAGGTAAACTTTGGTCAGAGAGAAATCATGAGGGCGTATTCAACCTCGAAGTGAGCCGCCAAACGAGTAGCAAATCCCACCATGTATTTCACCCTGAGATTTTTTAAGATCGAGGCATCAAGCCACAATAGCTCCCAAGCTATGAGTGTTGTCGCCCTCTAGTGCTCGGTGTAAAACAACAAAGTCTAGTGCACTGAGCGCACCTACTTTGTTTCTAGCAAGCAAGCACTTAGCAACAAATAAAGAAACATAATGTACGGCAGGAAAATGTATGCTAGCAGCCATGGTGGCTGACACCCCTCTCTCATCTCCCATTGTAAAAGTGCAATAAAAATCCTCAATCCCAGCCAGCCTAGGCTCAGCCAAGCTCCCATCAGATGGGATCATGCATATGTCACAAAACTCAGTAAGTGGTATCTGATGGTTTTCAGCATATAAATCAAAGCTCACTTCAGGAGGATTATTTCTAGGCAAGAAAGTAAAGCTCTGAACAAAGATGTTTGTGAGGATGTGGTGCTAGTCACACTCATATGCGATGAAGTCGGTGAGGCCGGCATTAGCAATATATTGCATGAACTCCTCAAGAATTCCAGCCTCTTGCAGGAACGGGGTGTGCGGCCATTCGCACGGCCGTACCTCTGCCAACCTTCAGGGGTGGAGATCACCGTCAGAAGACTTCCCAATAACCCCCTTGGAGTTCTTCTTAGAGCCAAACTTCCTGAAGATATTCATGTCCGCGTACAATTTTTTCCTATGAACAAAAATCTGAATTTTTAGTCTGCTAAATTTTCTCAACAAAACTTCACAAAACTGATAGCAACTACTCATAGGGATACATAGAAGCCATAGCAAGCATTCAAACTACCTAGAACACTAAGAATTTAACATGCAAGCACATCTACAGAAGCACCAAGAGTAGCTAATTATTCAAAATATAAGCCACTAAAACAAAAACTAATTGGACAAATGGTGGAGTCACATACCAAGCAATAATTCCCCGAAACAGCTTCGAAAACGGAGCTTCGAGCAAAGAGATTGAAATCCGCGGGTTTGAGCTCAAGAACACGGGAGAGAGAGAGAGCAATGGGGATTTTTTTTCTGGAGGTAAGTGATGATGTGGGCTAAAGATATAAGTGAGAGGGCCCACGTGGGGACCACAACCCACGAGGGCGCGCCTGGGGGTGCTCGCACGCCTAGGTGGGTTGTGCCCACCTGGTGCACCTCCCTCTGATGTTTATTGCACCAAAACTTCTCAAATATTCAGAAAAAATCGTTTTTTATTGCACGGGAAATTCAGAAAACAAACAAAACATGGTATTTTATTTTATTTAACTGAAAAACAGAGAACAAAAAGTGGAGACAAAAGGTAGTGCTTACTAAATTCATCAACTTCATATCGTTCAAAAATGATCCATTAATAAGGTTGATCAAGTCTTATTAACAACCACTTTCGATTAGCATGAAACTGAAGAACTTTCATAAATCACTAAGTTACCTCAATGGGGATATGCATTTCCCCAATAATAAGTATTTCATATTTCTATTTACAGTAGGTAGAGGTATTTGAAAACTTCCAATAGTGATTCTCAGAGATTTTCCAATAACATTAATACCATTCACTTGGAATTGTTTTTTCGGAAAGTGCACCATATGCTCATTACCATTAATATGAAAAGTGACCCTGCTTTTGTTGCAATCAATAACAGCCCATGCAGTATTCAAGAAGGGTCTACCAAGGATAATCGACATGTTGTCGTCCTCAGGCATCTCAAGTATAACAAATCAGTCAAAATAGTAATATTAGCAACAACAACGGGCAAATCCTCACATATACCGATAGGTATGGCAGTTGATTTATCAGCCATTTGCAAAGATATTTCAGTAGGTGTGAGTTTATTCAAGTGAAGTCTTTTATATAAAGATAAAGGCAGAACACTAACACCGGCTCCTAAATCACACAAAGCAGTTTTCACACAATTCTTTTTGATAGAGCAAGTTTTAGTTGGAATTCCCGGATCTCCAAGTTATTTAGGTACTCCATCTTTAAAAGTGTAATTAGCAAGCATAGTGGAAACTTCATCTTTCGGTATTTTTATCTTATTTGTGATGATGTCTTTCATATATTTTGCATATGGAGGCATTTTTAGGATATCAGTCAAGCGAGTACGCAAAAAGACCAGCCTCAGCATTTCAGCAAAGCGTTCAAATTCTTCATCATCAATCTTTTTATTTGACTTGGGTTGACTTGGATGTCTTTCATATATTTTGCATATGGAGGCATTTTTAGGTTTTTGAACTCATGGTTCTCTTTATTTACCGTGTTTTCTAGCAACAAAGTCTCTTTTGTCATGTCTTTTATCCTTAGCTTGTGGGTTATCAAGATCAATAGGTGGTTCTATCTCAACATCATTATCTGGTTCTCTTTTATTACTTGGTTGAGTGTCTTTATGAACCTCAGCATTATCTTTTTCATTATCACTAGGTGAGTGTTCATTATCAGATTGAGTTTCAGCATCTGAGATAAAACTTCATTTTCATTATCAGGAGGTTTTTCTATTTCAGGTTCACTAGGAGCATGCAAAGTCCTATCATTTTTCTTTTACCTTTTCTTCCTAGAAGGACTAGGTGCACTAGTGTTAGCTCTTTGTGAATCTTGTTCAATTCTTTTAGGGTGTCCCTTAGGATAAAGTGGTTCCTGAGTCATTTTACCTCCTCTAGTTGCAACTCTAACAGCAAAGTCATGAATTTTATTATTCATTTCATCAAGCAATTCTCTTTAAGATTTAGCAACTTGCTCTAATTGAGTTTGAACCATAGAAGCATGTTTTCCAACACCTCTAACATCATTTGAGATTCTAAATAACAAGTCACTCAAGCGAGCAATCATATCAGAATTATATTTCAGTTGTCTCATAACATTTGCATTGAAGTGATCTTGTTTTCTAATATAGTTTTCAAACTCATAAAGGCATTGACTAGGATGCATATTGTGAGGATTATCATTATCATTGAACTTTGTTAGAGAATTTACCTCAACCATCTTAGGCATCAGTGGTGTATTAAGCCCATGTATTTCTTCAATATGAGGTAAATTTTTAACATCCTCGGCTTTAATACCTTTTTCCTTCATAGATTTCTTTGCCTCTTGCATATCTTTGGGTCTGAGATATAATATACCCCTCTTCTTCGGAGTGGGTTTAGGCGGTGGTTCAGGAATAGTCCAATCATCATAATTTTTCAATATGTTATTCAATAATTCTTCAGCTTGACCAACAGTTCGTTCCCTGAAAACACAACCAGCACAACTATCTAGGAACTCCCTAGAAGCATCAGTCAGTCCATTATAGAAGATATCAAGTATTTCATTTTTCTTAAGAGGATGATCAGGAAAATCATTAAGTAACTGGCAAAGCCTCCCCCAAGCTTGTGGGAGACTCTCTTCTTTAGTTTGCACAAAGTTAACTATTTCCTGTAAGGCAGCTTGTTTCATATGAGTAGGAAACTATTTTTCAAAGAAGTAATAAATCATATCCTGGGGACTATGCACACAACCAGGAGCAAGAGTATTGTACCAAGCTTTAGCATCACCCTTTAATGAGAAAGGAAATAATTTGATAATAAAGTAATAACGAGTTTTCTCATCATCAGTAAAAAGGGTGGCTATATAATTCAACTTGGTAAGATGTGCCACAACAGTTTCAGTTTCATAACCATGGAAGGATCAGATTCAACCTGAGTAATTAACTCTGGGTTGACAGAGAATTCATAATCCTTATCATCAATAAAGATAGGTGAAGTAGCAAACTTAGGATCACACTTCATTCTAGCATTCAGAGATTTTTCCTTATACTTGTGTAGTAATTTCTCTAGATCATCTCTATCATTGCCAGCAAGAATATCTCTAGTTGTTTCTTCACTCATAACATAACCTTCCGGTACCTTAGGCAATTCATATCTAGGAAGGCTAGTTCTAGCAGATGTTTCAGGAGTTTCAGTTTCAAGCTCATCATCAGATTCAACAACATCGTGTTGTATAACTCTAGCAATTTGTTTATCAAGAAATTCACCAAGTGGCACATCATCATTAAGCAAGGTACTAGCATCATCATAAGCATCATTCATAGTAGAAGTAGCATCATCAATAACTTGCGACATATTAGAATTAATAGCATGTGGTGGTGTTGCAAGTTTATTCATAACAAAAGGTGAATCTAAAGCAGAACTGGATGGTAGTTCCTTACCTCCCCTCGTCCTTGAGGGAAATATCTTAGTCTTAGGATCCTTTAGATTCTTCATAGTGATAATATGATAATGATCCCAAGTGACTCGACAAATATAGCTATGCTCCCCGACAACGGTGCCAGAAAAAGGTCTTGATAACCCACAAGTATAGGGGATCGCGACCGTTTTCGAGGGTAAAGTATTCAACCCAAATTTATAGATTCGACACAAGGTGAGCCAAAGAATATTTGAAGGTATTAGCAGCTGAGTTACCAATTCAACCACACCTGGAGATTAATTATCTGTAGCAAAGTGATCAGTAGAAAAGTAGTTTGATAGTTTTGATAGCAGTAGCAGCAGCAATAGTAACAGTAACAATGATAGCAGTAATTTTGTAGCAAGTGTAACCATGATGATGACAGTAGTAACTTAGCAGAAACAATAATGAAAAGTACGTAGGCATTGGATCGGTGACTTGTTGGATGATATTCATCATGCGACAGTTATAACGACCAAGGGCGATACGACACTAGCTCCAGTTCATCGATATAATGTAGGCATGTATTCCGTAAATAGTCATACGTGCTTTATTAAAAGAACTTGATGACATCTTTTATCCTACCCTCCCGTGGCAGTGGGGTCCATATTGGAAACTAAGGGATATTAAGGCCTTCTTTTAATAGAGAACCAGAACAAAGCATTAACACATAGTGAATACATGAACTCCTCAAACTACGATCATCACCAGGAGTGGGCCCGGTTGTTTTCACTCCAGGGTTGTTGGATCATAACACATAGTAGGTGACTATAACTTGCAAGATCGGATCTAGAGCATGGATATAATGATGATAACATAAACGGTTCAGATCTGAAATCATGGCACTCGGGCCCAAAGTGACAAGCATTAAGCATAGCAAAGTCATAGCAACATCAATCTAAGAACATAGTGGATACTATGGATCATGCCCTAACAAAACTAACTCGAATACATGATGAATCTCATCCAACTCATCACCGACCAGCGAGCCTACAAAGGAATTATTCACTCCCGATGGGGAGCAATATGGAATTGGCGATGGAGAAGGGTTGGTGATGACGAAGAACGAAGATCCCCCTCTCCAAAGCCCCAAACGGACTCCAGATCTTCCCTCCCCGGGAAGAACAGGGCTTGGCGGTGGCTCCATCTCGTGGATAGCGATAATTCTTTCTCCCTCATTTTTCTCCAAAAATAGGAATTTATAGTGTCAGGGTTGAGGTCTGCGGGGCCACCAGGTGGGTATAACCCACCTGGTGATGACCCACAAGTATATGGGATCAACCTTTCGATAAGTAAGAGTGTCGAACCCAACGAGGAGCAGAAGGAAATGATAAGCAGTTTTCTATAAGGTATTCTCTGCAAGCACTGAAATTATCGGTAATAGATAGTTTTGTGATATGGTAATTTGTAACGGGTAACAAGTAATAAAACTAAATAAGGTGCAGCAAGATGGCCCAATCATTTTTGTAGCAAAGTACAATCCTGGACAAACTCTTATATAAAGGAAAGCGCTCCCGAGGACACATGGGAATTATCGTCAAGCTAGTTTTCATCACGTTCATATGATTCACGTTCGGTACTTTGATAATTTGATATGTGGGTGGATCGGTGCTTGGGTACTGCCCTTCCTTGGACTAGCATCCCACTTATGATTAACCCCTATTGCAAGCATACGCAACTACAAAAAGAAGTATTAAGGTAAACCTAACTGTCGATGTCAAAACCGGCGGATCTCGAGTAGGGGGTCCCGAACTGTGCGTCTAAGGCGGATGGTAACAGGAGGCAGGGGACACGATGTTTTACCTAGGTTCGGGCCGTCTTGATGGAGGTAATACCCTACGTCCCGCTTGATTGATCTTGATGATATGAGTATTACAAGAGTTGATCTACCACGAGATCGTAGAAGCTAAACCCTAGAAGCTAGCCTATGGTATGATTGTTGTTGTTCTACGGACTAAACCCTCCGATTTATATAGACACCGGAGGGGGCTAGGGTTACACAGAGTTGGTTACAACGGAGGAGATCTACATATCCGTATTGCCAAGCTTGCCTTCCACGCCAAGGATGGTCCCATCTGGACATGGGACGAAGTCTTCAATCTTGTATCTTCATAGTCCAACAGTCCGGCCAAAGGATATAGTCCAGCTGTCCGGAGACCCCCTAATCCAGGACTCCCTCTGTAGCCCCTTAACCAGGCTTCAATTACGATGAGTCCGGCGCGCAGATTTGTCTTCAGCATTGCAAGGAGGGTTCTTCTTCCGAATACTCCATAGAAGATTTTGAACACAAGAATAGTGTCCGGCTCTGCAAAATAAGTTCCACATACCACGGTAGAGAGAATAATATTTCCACAAATCTAATCTGCTGACACGTTTAGCAACATGACATCATGCCATGGCCTGGTCTTTATTCGAACCGTTTTTCTCAACCATCACTGCACATACCGCGAGGCGGTTTTCTTGACACGTCTTGTCAAAGCAGAGATCATGTCCCCCTTATTACGGGATCCTCATCAATACGGACGTAGGTAACCCAATCGTGCCTGTTGGTATGACTCCTTGATTTTAGGCAAGTCCCAAACGGCCACGAGGAGGACGCTTCATATTCACCCTCTTTATAAAGAGGCTAAGGCTTGTCCTTTTTCCCTCTTGTGCTCAATCGAATCCTTCCCCCACCTTGAGTTCCAACACCCAAGGCTCAGGTCAGGCGCTTCGCACCTTCAACCATGTCTGGATCCAACCTCCAAGGTCGGTGGATGCCTTCCTCTATCACAGAGGAAGACATCAAGAAGCTAAGAGAGGCCAGGTATTTGACCCTCGAAATCTCGCACAAGTTGCCTGCTCGAGGGCAGGTCATTCCCACTCCCGAACCCGGCGAGAGCGTTGTATTCATCTCTCACTTCCTCCGAGGGCTAGGCCTCACTCTGGATCCCTTTGTTAGGGGGCTCATATTCTATTATGGGCTGGATTTCCATGACCTGGCCCCGGATTCCCTCCTTCACATCTCATCGTTCATCGTCGTGTGTGAGGCCTTCCTCCGCATTACCCCGCACTTCGCCCTGTGGCTCAAGACTTTCAACGTGAAGCCGAAGATGATCGAGGGGCGACACGCAGAGTGCGGAGGTGCCGTGATAAGCAAAAGTGCTGATGTTCCGTGGCCAGAGAGTTCCTTCCCAGAGGTGTCCGGTTTATGGCAACGGGAGTGGTTTTATATCATAGCTCCCCGAAGTGCCAAGTGGGTAGCCGCCCTGCCTTTTGCTCGGGCCCCCCACCACAACTAACGTCATGGATCAACAAGGGGCTGAACTGGGGGCTAGTAAATGATGTGCCGATATTGCAGAGTCGCATCCGAGATCTCCTCGAGATAGATGTCAGTCTGGTCACCGTAATGCAAGTCATGCTAGTTCGTCGAGTCCCGCCTTGCAAACGTCGACCCCTCCGTATGTGGGAATTCAACCCAGAAGGACCGCGAACTGTTCAGCACTTCCTCGGCATGACGCTCGAAGAGATGTACAAATTGTTCTTCGGACCACAAATAAAGTGTCCGGACACCACCGAGGATGCGGGTCTGAGCTGTAATCGCTGAGATACCCAGGTAAGTAATCCCGTGGCCGAACATGTTGTCTTTTTATTTATCATAACATTATTCTAAAGAGTCACTCCTTGACCAGCACTGGCTAACAAAGGCGAAGATGATCCTGTGTTCGACCCCCCTTCCTGGAGGCTCAGCAAATCGAGTACTAGCCAGAATGCTCGAGCCGGCGCCTTATCAGGCGCCCTCAGGGGAAGACAAAGGGGGGAGTAAAGAGGCTGAGAGTCGGCCTCACTCATTATTCATCCAAACCGGGGGAATTAGCACCTCCGCGATGGAGGATAACCAGGGAGAAGAATCTGAAATTCCCTCTCCCCAAGGAAGGAAGAGGACCACCTCTGAAGACCCAAAAACAAAGGTTTCCAAACGGGGGAAGAAATCTTCGGCAGAGGGTCCTGCCTCGGAGGGTACTCTTGTCGCACAGTGCCCGCAAGGGGTTCAGCCCTCTACCGAGCTGTAAGTAAACAAAAAGTACTTAATAGTAAAAATATCCTACATTGCTTCTGAAGACAATAACTGAAGCATATGTCTTGTAGTTCGGGTCATAGCCCTTCTCGACAGAGTTCGTCTTCGGGGGATCTTCTTCCGGAGATGATGGAGAGCGAAACACCTCCCCGTGCCACCCCGCCTCATGAGGCGGGCGACCCTGAAGTGTCGTCACGGAGGGTTTCTCCTGATCCGCCAAGGCCAGAGGGTTATCCTTTGACCACCCGAAGTCCTCAGTATTCAGCTCCTAAAGAGAGCAACAGAAAGAGTCCGGAACTGTATAGTGTGCGGTCGGACGCACTGAAGGATCTTCTGGAGCAAGCGGCCATCTCAGAAGCGCATCGTACGCTAATGCGTACGGTGATTGAGAGGATTTCATCCGCCGAAAGCGGGTTGCACGAAGCTTTTATGAGTCTGCCGAAAGGCTTTGAGGTACGTGAAATAGTGTATGTTTTTGACAGTACCGTACACGTTAGGTGTGCCCTATGCAGATAGTAGCCCCTGAGACTCTAGTTGCCGTCGAGAATGGCGGCAAACAGAGGATCATAGTCCCGGTTAATGATCAGGCCACCGTCATGTATAGGTGGCTGAAGGTCCGGTGGCTAGCCGGACTGATGAGTTTGCCAAGCTAAAGCGACAACTTGATGCGGCAGATGCCGACATCGTGCTTGTCAACAAGCGGCTTGACGAGGCACAGGGTATGTGATTTTCTCCGGTGATCAACACATAGTAACAGGAGCATGATGCCAGTATCTTTAATATGTTGTGACTGCAGATGGAGCTACCACCGTGGAGACCCTTCGGGCGGAACTTGGCCGAGCCAAGGAACAAGCCAGGATTAGCGATGCGGCCACTCTAAAGGCGGTCGAAGAGCTGAGGGCCGAACAGGCCGCACATTGCCAAAGCAAGGAAAGAATAGCCAAGATGGCCGTTGAGTTGAAAGATGCCGCCGACCGTTACCAGCTTCTGGAAAAAGAAAGCCGAGCGAAGGCAATGGACCTGGAGAAGGCCATGGTAGCAGCCAAGGAAGCCCGCTTCAAAATCAGAGCGGCGAAGGAGAAGCTGCGTCAAGCTGGAGATATCGCGGCTAGGAAGCCCTTTTTGTTGCGGACGAAGTTCGGAGATCCGAAGTATGCCCATCTTGATCAACTATGGAGTTCTGTAGACGCATACGTGGATTTGGTAGCAAGTGTTGCTGATGCGGCTGAGTACTTCAAGGATCAAAAAGATCGTGAAGTGGAAAAGTTGTTCTGGTCACAGTTCCATGCTCCAGTGTGTCCGCTGCTATTGAATGAGCGAATGGCCGAGTGGGCCGAGCTCCATAGGTTGTCCGGACTTGCCATGAGGTCTATTGTGGATCATCTATGGCCGGAAGGGCCAAGGCCAAATAGTTACTTTAGTTTAGTGCAACAATTCCTTGGTGCTTTACCGCACATCGACGCTATGAAGAGGTCAGCATGCATAGAGGGCGTGCGGATGGCACTTGCCCGTGTCAAGACATACTGGGCAGAGATGGAGGCCACCACTATTGCAACATAGGGTTCGACCGTGGGCTGAGTAGCTGCCGAGCACTACTTTGAAGAAGTCCTTGAAGGCGCTCGTTCGATAGAGGCTCAATGCTCGAAGAATATTACGTTCTAGTGACATGTATTCCCATTGTAAAAACAATGTTTTATTGAATTATAAAGACTGTGTTTATACTTTTGCCTGAAAGTATTATGATGCCTCATGTGCGGCCATTTATGTATATATGTATATAACCTAAAAGATTGCAGTCGTCGGCTTCAGCCCCCACGCATATAATGCGAGGGTGTTTGCCAAAAATGCATATTCACACTTGATCCAATGTCTTGGTCCATGAAGGAGGTGGTAGCGCAGCGAACGAGGCAATCGGACTATATTGCTTTAACACTTTCACTTAGCCATAGGAGTTTGACGGTGGGACTACTATATAGCCCCTGGTACTTCCGCGCTCGTCCGAATACGGGGCGCGTACATACGTGACCGGGAAACGGCCCTTCATTAATGCAGAGGAATCCCGAAGATTCCTCTAAGTCATGGAGTGGTTGACCAGTCTCGCGCTTTATCATGACAGCCAGTTTTCGGCTTTCTTTACTGAGGTTCTCATCCGGATGAACCAGGGCACAATCGCAGTAGTTCTCCCAGTGCCGCCTTAGCCGATAGAGAGGAACGTAAGGTAGCAAAACACGGGAGCCGGGTGAGGGAGTCCTGGATTAGGAGGTGTCCGGATAGCTGGACTATACCTTCGGCCGGACTCCTGGACTATGAAGATACAAGATTGAAGACTTCTTCCCGTGTCCGGAAGGGACTTTCCTTGGTGTGGAAGGCAAGCTTGGCGATACGAATATGTAGATCTCCTACCATTGTAACCGACTCTGTGTAACCCTAGCCCTCTCCGGTGTCTATATAAACCGGAGGGTTTTAGTCCGTAGGACAAACGACAATCATACCATAGGCTAGCTTCTAGGGTTTAGCCTCTCTGATCTCATGGTAGATCTACTCTTGTACTACCCATATCATCAATATTAATCAAGAAGGATGTAGGGTTTTACCTCCATCAAGAGGGCCCGAACCTGGGTACAACATCGTGTCCCCTGCCTCCTGTTACCATCTGCCTAGACGCACAGTTCAGGACCCCCTACTCGAGATCCGCCGGTTTTGACACCGACATTGGTGCTTTCATTGAGAGTTCCTCTATGTCGTCACTTTTAGGCCCGATGGCTTCTCTGATCATTAGCAGCGATGCGATCCAGGGTGAGACCTTTCTTCCCGGACAAATCTTCGTATTCGGCTTTGCACTGCGGGCCAATTCACTTGGCCATCTGGAGCAGATCGAAAGCTACGCCCCTGACCGTCGGGTCAGATTTGGAAGTTTAAACTACACAGTGGACCTCCGCGGAGACTTGATCTTCGACGGATTCGAGCCGCAGCCGAGCGCGCCGCACTGTCACGATGGGCATGATCTAGCTCTGCCGCCGAACAGTACCCTGGAGGCCACACCCACATCAGCTCCGACCCTTAATTCGGAGCCAACTGCGTCAATCGAGGATGGGTGGTTCGACACCGCCTCGGGGGGCTGCAATCTCTACGGCGATCAAGCCGAACACCAGCCCTATTCTCTGCGAAGCCCGTGACTCCAAGGAGTCGGACTCCTCTCCAGACTCTGAGCCCTCCGCGCCCCTACCGATCGAACCCGATTGGTCGCCGATCATGGAGTTCACCGCCGCGGACATCTTTCAGCACTCGTCCTTCGGCGATATTCTGAATTCACTAAAGTATCTCTCTTTAGGAGAGCCGTGGCCGGACTATGGTCAGCAAGGTTGGGATGCGGATGATGAAGAAATTCAAAGCCCACCCACCACCCACTTCGTAGCCACTGTCGATCATTTAACCAACATGCTCGACTTCGACTCCGAAGACATCGACGATATGGACACCGATGCAGGAGACGATCAAGAACCAGTGCCTATAGGGCACTGGAAAGCCACCTCATCCTACGATATATACATGGTGGACACCCCAAAAGAAGGCAATGGCGATGGAACAGCGGAGGATGACCCCTCCAAGAAGCAGCCTAAGCGCCGGCGTCAGCGGCGCCGCTCTAAATCCCGCCAAAGCAAAAACGGTGATTCCGGCACAGGAGATAATAACACCCCGGACAGTGCTGAAGACAACCACCTCCAGCAAGATTCAGCACAGGAGGATGGAGAAGCCAGCCCTCATGAGAGAGCGGCAAACAGAGAGGTCGAGGACGATAATTATATGCCTCCCTCCGAAGACGAGGCAAGCCTCGACGATGACGAATTTGTCGTGCCGGAGGATCCCGTCGAACAAGAGCGTTTCAAATGCAGGCTTATGGCCACAGCGAGCAGCCTCAAGAAAAAACAGCAACAGCTTAGAGCTGATCAAGATTTGCTAGCCGATAGATGGACTGAAGTTCTTGCGGCCGAAGAGTATGAACTCGAACGCCCCTCCAAGAGCTACCCAAAGCGCAGGTTGCTACCCCGACTAGAGGAGGAAGCACCTAAACCTACATCACCAGCGCATGATTTGGCCGATCGGCCACCACGTGGCCGCGACAGAGAAGCCTCTCAAGCCGCACCCCGGCGCCGCTCAAAAAATACCAAGGCATGGGAAAATGCGCCAGACCTGCGAGATATATTGGAGGACAAGGCAAGGCAAACAAGATCGATCTATGGATCGCGTGGGTGCCCCAAGGCACGAGACGGTAATCGTCACTCCAGATACAGTCAATCCAGTCGGGCCGAACACAGTAGACAAAGCTCATTTGAGTTGCGTCGTGACATAGCCCAATACAGAGGCGCCGCACACCCACTATGCTTCACAGATGAAGTAATGGATCATTAAATCCCTGAGGGTTTCAAACCCGTGAACATCGAATCATATGATGGCACAACAGATCCCGCGGTTTGGATCAAGGACTATCTCCTTCATATCCACATGACCCGCGGTGATGACCTACACGCCATCAAATACCTCCCACTCAAGCTTAAAGGACCAGCTCGGCATTGGCTTAACAGCTTGCCAGCAGAATCAATTGGTTGCTGGGAGGACCTAAAAGCCGCATTCCTCGATAATTTCTAGGGCACTTATGTGCGACCACCAGACGCCGATGACCTTAGCCACATAATTCAGCAGCCAGAGGAATCGGCCAGACAATTCTGGACACGGTTCCTAACCAAGAAAAATCAAATCGTCGACTGTCCGGATGCAGAGGCCCTAGCATCCTTCAAGCATAACATCCACGACGAGTGGCTTGCACGGCACCTAGGACAGGAAAAGCCGAAATCTATGGCAGCCCTCACGACACTTATGACCCGCTTTTGCGCGGGAGAAGACAGCTGGCTAGCTCGCAGCAATAACATGACCAAGAGCCCTGGTAATTCGGATACCAAGGACAGCAGTGGCAGGTCGCATCGCAACAAGCAAAAGCGCCGCATTAACAGCGACAATGCTGAGGATACGGCAGTTAATGCCGGATTCAGAGGCTCTAAACCCGGTCAGCGGAAAAAGCCATTCAAAAGAAATACTCCGGGCCCGTCCAGTTTGGACCGAATACTCGACCGCTCATGCCAGATACATGGCACCCTCGAAAAACCAGCCAAACACACCAACAAGGATTGTTGGGTGTTCAAGCAGGCGGGCAAGTTAAATGCCGAAAGCAAAGACAAGGGGCTGCATAGCGATGACGAGGAGGAGCCCCGGCCGCCGCACAACAGTGGACAGAAAGGTTTTCCCCCACAAGTGCGGACGGTGAACATGATATACGCAACCCACGTCCCCAAGAGGGAGCGGAAGCGTGCGCTAAGGGACGTATACGCGATGGAGCAAGTCACCCCAAAGTTCAACCCATGGTCTTCCTGCCCGATCACTTTTGATCGAAGGGACCACCCCACTAGCACCCGTCATGGCGGATTCGCCGCATTGGTTCTAGACCCAATTATTGACGGATTTCACCTCAGTAGAGTCCTTATGGACGGCGGCAGCAGCCTGAACCTGCTTTACCAGGATACAGTGCGGAAAATGGGCATCGATCCCTCGAGGATTAAACCCACTAAAACGACCTTTAAAGGCGTCATACCAGGTGTATAGGCCAACTGTACAGGCTCAGTTACACTTGAAGTGGTCTTCGGATCTCCGGATAATTTCCGAAGCAAGGAGTTAATCTTCGACATAGTCCCATTCCGCAGTGGCTATCATGCACTGCTCGGGCGAACCACATTTGCCAAGTTCAATGCGGTGCCGCACTACGCATACCTTAAGCTCAAGATGCCAGGCCCTTGAGGAGTCATCATGGTCAATGGAAACACCGAACGCTCTCTCCGAACGGAGGAGCATACAACGGCTATCGCAGCGGAAGTACAAAGCAGCCTCTCAAGGCAATTCTCCAGTCCGGCCATTAAACGTCTGGACACCGTCAAGCGCGCCCGGAGTAACCTACAACAAGACCGCCGGGCACGTTTTGAGCAAGCGTAGCAATGCGGCCCTAACCCCAGCCCTCGCGAACTTGCGAAACCAGTGTTGCGCGTACATAACTACGCTCTGGAAATACCATGGGAAAAAGGGGAGGGGCACCATCACGGCACGCCCGAAACGCGGCTTAAACCGCACTAGGGGCTGCCGATTTCTTAATTTTCTCTTATTTTAAGGACTCCATTCTTCAGAAGGCTTGTCCGGCAGTACAATTTCCGCACAAACGATACAACCAGGGAAGTAGAAAACTACGCCGCACTATGGAACTCTAAGGTGGTCTCTATAACGAGCAGTATACCTGTTTCACATAACATTCTGCAGCTTGCCCCTGGAAAGGACATGTTAAATAGTCCCATCTTTTGCTTATTGCAGTATTTGTATCATTCTGCTTTGATTGCAGCTTTTTTAAATAAACAATGCATAGCTTCCGTATATTATTGCATTACCTTTTTTTACGAATATATGTTCATTAATGACATGTTGCACTCGTACACTTTGGTAAGGCCAATACGCCAGGGGCTTAAGTACCCCACAATACGGTGTGAGAAGTCCGAACACTTCCACAAGTGCGACTCCCCGAACTTATAGCATTATATGCATCGGCTTCGAATCATGTCTTGGGTCAATAGTTGGGTTTGCCCGGCTCCTATGTTTTGGTACCTTACATTCCGTTATATCGGCTAAGGTAGCACTAGGAGAACTGCTGCGATTGTGCCCCAGTTGAGCTGGGCTAAGCACCTTAGTAGAGAAAGCTAAAACCGACCGTCATGATGAGGTGAGAGCTGGTCGCTGTTCGAGAGGTTTTCGAGTCCCTAAAGACGTATGCCGCTTAGAGCGAGGAGTCGGCTTTGTCCGGCCTAGGCATGGATAGCGCCCCGAACTCGGTCTTCCGAACACTAGGGGCTTCGCCGAAATTTAAAATTATAGAATTCTATGGCTAAGTGAGAGTGTTCAAGCATTATAGTCCGATTGCCTTGTTCGTTGTGTTGAGCGCCTCCCTCAAAGGACCCAAGAATGGGAAAAAGAGCGCTCATGTTTATCCCGAACACCCCAGCACTCGTGCCATGGGGGCAGAAGCCGACGACTCGCCATCTGTCCAATTTGATAAACGGCCGCACAGAAGGTAATATTTTAAATTCAAAAAGCATTTCTTAGCGCACATTAACAAGTTTTCAGCGCACAGGACAAAACGAGCGAGTTTACTGAAAAATTACATCCATGGAACATTCATCCACCACAAGGCGTGCACCCTTCAAAATGCCCTCATAATACATCTCGGGCTTGCGATGCTCCTTGCCCGGCGGTGGCCCGTCCTTCACAAGCTTCTCAGCATCCAGCTTGCCCCAGTGCACCTTCGCACAGGCAAGCGCCCTACGGGCACCCTCGATGCATACGGAGCGCTTGATGACTTCAAGCCTTGGACAGGCCTCCACCAGCCGCCTCACCAGCCCGAAGTAGCTCCCAGGCATGGCCTCTCCAGGCCACAGCCGGACTATGAGGCCCTTCATGGCATGTTCGGCCACCTTATGGAGCTCGACCAGCTGTTTCAGCTAGTCGCTTAAGGGCACCGGGTGTTCGGCCTTAGCATACTAGACCAGAACACCTTCTCCGTCGAGCTCCCCTCCTCGGCTCGGTATAAGGCGGCGGCATCCGACATGCTATGGGGCAAGTCTGCGAATGCTCCTGGAGAGCTCCGGATTCGGGTAAGTAACAAGTAATTCACTTTTACGTGCTTGCTTTGCATAAAGAATGCCTTACCCGCTGCTATCTTTTTTATTGCCTCAACCTCCTGGAGGGCCTTCTGGGCTTCGGCCTTGGCAGACTTGGCATCTTCAATGGCCGCCGTGAGCTCAGACTCTCGCGTCTTCGAGTCAAGCTCCAAACTCTCATGTTTTCTCACGAGAGCCTGGAGCTCTTGCCGCACCTCGCCAACCTGCATCTCATGCTTCTCCCGCTCGGTGCGCTCCGTGGCCGCCCTCTTCTCAGCCTTGGACAGCGCTTGCTTAAGGGTCGCCACCTCAGTTGTGGCCCCTACAATAGCCGCGTTAATCCTGTCACTTTTTGCAATTGCAACTTTCACATATTTCAATAAGGTATTTCTTACCTTCTGTCTCCTCGAGTTGCCTCTTGGCATGGCCGAGCTCGTTCTCGGACCGCTCGAGGTTCTGCTTCAGCGTGCCCACCTCCGCAGTCAGTGCAGCGGATGCTAGCAGCGAAGCCTGCATACGCATATTGACTTACTTTTGTTAGACTCCTGCGAACATTATTAGATCCTCTATTTGGCTTTTCTTTCCGAATGCCGAACAGAGCATCAGGGGCTACTGTCTATGTGGTAATATTTTTACATATTCTTTACTTACCTCGAAGCCTGTTAGAAGGCTGGCACAGGCTTCAGTCAGTCTGCTCTTGGCGGACTGAACCTTCTAGATCACCGCACTCATAATAGTGCGGTGCTCCTTGTCGATGGAGGCGCCGTTAAGCACCTCCAGCAAATTGTCCGGTGCCTCCGGTTGGACGGAGGTCACCGGCTCAGTAGGCTTGCTCCTCTTGGAAGGAGGCTGCCTACCGCAGTCTGGAACCGTTGAAGGTTCCGGCGCGGTGTCCGGCGCAAAGCCGGACTTGGAACCCTTGGGGGTTCTATCCCCTTCGCGCCTGGAGTCCGAGAGGTCGCGTTGCGGCGCCTCCAGGACCACCTCCTCCTGGCTCGGAACCTGTTGGGACGCCGCCTCGACGTCATCCCTAGGATGGGAGGAGGTAGCCGTCGGAAGAGAATTCACATCTGATGAATCCAGGGAACCGCTCGATGACACGTCAAGTTGGTCTTTGGGTGGACTGCATAAACATGTTCGACATAAGGAAAAGTTGTGCAATGAGGGAATACTATGAATCACTCTGGTATCCGGATACTTACGATCTCGCCAGGGGCTTGGCCCTGTGCGGCCACTCCTCTTCGCCATCATCGGCGTTGGTGGAGTAGTCTGGAGGAGGGGTCTTCCCCTTCTTGGACCCTTCGGCCTCCCCAGTTGGGGCGGCCTTCCTTTTCTTCCCTCCCCCCGCTGGAGGGGGAGAGGTCTCTTCTTCCTCCTCCTCGTCTTCATGGGAGGAGTGCACCTTGGAGTCGTCGGATGATGAATCCGACACCTCCTGGCGACGGGCACTCTTTTGAGTCCCCATGGTCTTCTTCTTGGCCTTCTTCTCCGGCACCACATAGGGTGCCGGAACCAGCAGCTTCGCCAAACGAGCGTCCGCTGGGCCTTCGGGAAAAGGAACCGGACAGTTGATCTGTCCGGACGTCTCCTGCCAATCCTGTCAAAGGTAAGAGAGCTTAGATCCCGCATGGAGTCAAACTATGAAAAACTAAATACCCTGTAAAAGGTAAAAACAGCTTACTGCACGAGCGTGACGCTGCGTGTTGAATCCGCGATCCTCGGTAGCGGATGCGGGGGCCTCGGCGCCTTTGAAAAGCACCTTCCAGGCATCTTCGTACGTCGTGTCGAAGAGCCTGCTTAGAGTTCGGTGCCGCGCCGGGTCGAACTCCCACAAGTTGAAGGCCCGTTGTTGACACGGGAGGATGCGGCGGATGAGCATAACCTGGACTACGTTGACAAGTTTAAACTTCTTGTCCACCAGGGTTTGGACGCAGGTTTGGAGTCCGGTCAGCTCTCCTTTTTTACCCCACGACAGGCCCGTCTCTTTCCAGGAGGCGAGCCGCATAGGGGGTCCAGATCGGAACTCGGGGGTTGCGACCCATTCAGGGTTGCGCGGCTCGGTGATGTAAAACCACCCCGTTTGCCACCCCTTTAGGGACTCCACGAAGGAGCCCTCGAGCCATAGGACGTTGGGCATCTTGCCCACCATGGCGCCTCCGCACTCCGCCTGGGTGCCGCGCGCCACCTTCGGCTTGACATTGAAAGTCTTGAGCCATAGGCCGAAATGGGGGCGGATGTGGAAGAAAGCCTCGCACACGACGATGAACGCCGAGATGTTGAGGACAAAGTTCGGGGCTAGATCGTGGAAATCCAGGCCATAGTAGAACATGAGCCCCCGGACAAATGGGTGGAGAGGGAAGCCCAGTCCGTGGAGGAAATGAGGGAGGAACACCACCCTCTCATGGGGCCCAGGGGTGGGGATGAGCTGCCCCTCTTCGGGAAGCCGGTGCGCAATGTCGTTAGACAAGTATCCGGCCTTCCTCAGTCTTTTGATGTGTCCCTCCATGACGGAGGAGACCATCCACTTGCCTCCCACTCCGGACATGGCTGGAGAAGGTTGAGGTGGGGTGTGCGGACTTGGGCGCTGGAGCTCGAGTGCGCGGAAATGGGTAGGCAAAGGAGGAAGAAGGCGTGGATGAAAAGGTGGATCCTTATCCCCTTATATGGGTGGAGGCGACTATGCGTCCCCTCCAGCCTGGTAAAACTCGCTTATCTCCCAAGCGCCGTAATCAATGGCGCGGTTGGGTTATCCATGCCCGTATTGATGAGAATCCCGGAATAAGGGGACACGATCTCTGCTTTGACAAGACGTGCCAAGGAAACCGCCTCGCTAAATGCGCTGAGGTAGAACAGTAAAATGATTCAAATGAAGACTTGGCCGTGGTGTGATGTCATGCTACGGAATACGTCAGCAGATTAGATTTGTGTAAATATTATTCTCTCTATGGCAATATGTGGAAACTTATTTTGCAGAGCCGGACACTACCTTTGTGTTCGAAATCTTCTATGAAGTACTTGGAGGAGGAACCCGCCTTTCAATGCCGAAGACAATCTGCGCACCGGACTCATCGTCATTGAAGCCTGGTTCAGGGGCTACTGAGGGAGTCCAGGATTAGGGGGTGTCCGGATAGCCGGACTATACCTTCGGCCAGACTCCTGGACTATGAAGATACAAGATTGAAGACTTCGTCCTGTGTCTGGCAGGGACTTTCCTTGGCGTCGAAGGCAAGCTTGGCGATACGGATATGTAGATCTCCTACCATTGTAACCGACTCTGTGTAACCCTAGCCCTCTCCGGTGTCTATATAAACCGGAGGGTTTTAGTCCGTAGGACAAACAACAATCATACCATAGGCTAGCTTCTAGGGTTTAGCCTCTCTGATCTCATGGTAGATCTACTCTTGTACTACCCATATCATCAATATTAATCAAGCAGGACGTAGGGTTTTACCTCCATCAAGAGGGCCCGAACCTGGGTAAAACATCGTGTCCCCTGCCTCCTATTACCATCCGCCTAGACGCACAGTTCGGGACCCCCTACCCGAGATCCACCGGTTTTGACACCGACACCGGGAAAACCCAACATTTAACCAAAGACATGATTCCGAGCTGATGCATATAAGGCCAAACTCGCGACCCTAAACACTCCCTAAGGTATTCGGTCTTTATAACATATGCCGGGCTGAACAATGCCCTTAATAATAAACACCGAGTGTCTAGGTACGTGCAATATCCTGACGTGGCCACATCCCAATAACGTCAGCATCCTTCTCGGTTGTATTGAGTATCCGGAGGATGTGAATCAACAAGAGAAAGTAAAAAAAGGTTTACGCAGGGTCTTAATCTGAAAAGAAACCTTTGAGCAGGTCCCTGCTGCACGTCTGCACCTGTGTCTCCATTGTGCCGTGTCCTGGATGGGTGTAGCACGATTGTCATCTATAAAAGAGAAGAACTTAGGTGAAAGTTGCCGTGCCAGAAAATTGGTTATTATCAATAAGCCATTAAAATTCAAGATAAGTCAAGTTGAGCTGAACTAGCCCTAATTACACGCGGGAAGCCCCTAGTACCGTCTATGAGGGTTTAACCATCAAACCAATCTCATGTATATGTAGTGATGCGCCAGACTTGTCTAACCGTGTACGTGGTCTTGACGACATGTCATTTATTCTGGTTGGTGAGGCCGTCTTGTGCTTGGCTGTTAAAGCCACCGCAAGTTCTTCCGCGCGTAGAGAACGCTAAATATTTCCACTAACTGTGATGGTGCCACATGGACCGGGCATCTTAAGCTTGAGAGAAGCGTAATGCGGTACTGCATTAAAACGAGCGAAAGCCACTCTTCCGAGTAGTGCTTGATAGCCACTTCATAATGGAGCGATGTAGAAAGTTAACTTTTCACTTTAGAAGTTGTCGGAAGAACCGAATACAACCTCTAGTAATAGAGAGCCCGTGCAGCGGGCCTCTGGGCCTGGTATTACTCCCTTGAAGGTAGTATTACTGCAGCTGATTTTTGTCGGGTCTATCCCCATTTTGTGGACTGTGTCCTGATATATCAGATTTAGACCACTGCCGCCGTCCATAAGGACTCGTGTGAGATGGTATCCGTTTATTATTGGGTCTAACACCAAGGCAGCCAATCCTTCATGCCGGATGCTTGTCGGGTGATCCCTGCGATCAGAAGTGATCGGGCAGGCCAACCAGGGGGTGAACTTGGGGGTGACGGGCTCTATGGCGCATATGTCTCAGAGTGCATGTTTGCTTCTGCACATGGATCATGTTTACTATTTCAACCTCTGGTGGGAATTTTTTCTGTCCTCCAGTGCTTTGCTGGTGAGGTTCTTCCTCATCTTCGCTTGGTGTCTCCCCCCTTGTGTTCGGCGTTTAGCTTACTGGCCTGCTTGAAGACCTAGCATTCTTTGTGGGTGTGATTTGCAGGTTTATCGGGGGTGCCATGAATCTGACATAGTTTGTATAGAATCTTGTTTAGGCTAGATGGTCCATCTCTGCTGCCTTTGAGAGGCTTTTTCCGCTAACCTGGTCGAGAGCCCCTGAATCCGGCGTTTACCGCCATATTATCTGGGTTGTCTTCTTTATTGCGACGCTTGCTTTTACTGCGTCGTGGTTTTCCATTGCCATCCCTGACTTCGAATGTGCTTGGGTCGCTGGGGCTACTGCGGGCTAACCAGCTATCTTCGCCCGCGCAAAAGCGGGTCATGAGGCTTGTCAGGGCTGCCATTGTTCTCAGTTTTTCTTGGCCGAGGTGTCTGGCAAGCCATTCGTCTCGGACGCTGTGTTTGAAAGCTGCTAAGGCTTCGGCGTCCGGACAATCGACGATTTGGTTCTTCTTAGTGAGATACCTGTTCCAAAGCTTTCGGGCTGACTCTCCGGGCTGTTGAATTATATGACTTAAATTGTCTGCATCCAGAGGTCGGACATAGGTCCCTCGAAAATTAGTCCGAAAAGCATCCTCGAGCTCCTCCCAACTTCCAATTGAGTTTTCGGGGAGGCTTTTCAGCTAGTGCCGAGCTGGTCCTTTAAGCTTGCGGGGCAAGTCCTTAATGGCATGGAGATCATCTCCCCGAGCCATATGGATATGGAGGATAAAGTCCTCAATCCAGACCCTAGGGTCTATGGTCCCGTCATACGCCTCTATGTTCACTGGTTTGAATCCTTTTGGGAATTCATGGTCCAGCACCTCATCGGTGAAACATAGGGGCTGTGCGGCACCCCTGTATTTGGATGTATCATGGCGTTCAGACGGTTGTAGTATTCGGTTTTGATTTTGTGCCGGAGCGCACTTCCTAGATCCATAGATGGATCTGGTCATACTGGATTTTTGGCACAAGTCCTCACGTAGATTGTGTGTTGACTTATGTGCGACCTTGTTAGCCGCTCTATCGCGGTCAAAAGGTGGTTTACCTGGCCGGTTGGCCGTTTTATTTTTCAGCTGTGTGGGCTCTAAGGCCTCATCGTCGAATTCGGGTAATAGCTTGCGCTTTGGATAGCTTTTTGTGTGGTAACTTCCACCATGCTTTTCTTCGTTGTCGAGCATTTTGTTCCACCTGTTGTTGAGCGTATTTTGTGCCGCCTTAAGCCTTTGCTTCTGCTTCTTCAGACTCCTCGCTGTGGCAATAAGCCAGATGCGGAGGTTCTCTTGTTCCAAGTGCCTTTCGGAGATGATGTGTGCATCTTCGTCCGGACTGTTTTCCTCCCCAGAGGGGGGTTGATGAGATTTATCCGCGGCGTCGCCGTGTTCGGACGTCGGATCCATACTATGTTCGCCATTTGCAGCTTCATTGTGCTCTGCCGCCGGGGCAATGTGGTCGTCGTTTCCTCTGGAGTCGACTGGAGTGTTATTTTCTCTTGCGATGTTATCATTGTTTTTGCCGAGGCAGGATTTCGAGCGGCGCCTATGCCGACGCTTTGTTTGATTCTTGGAGGGGTCATCCTCCGGTTTCTTCTCCCGTTCCTCGTCATTGTTTTCTTTGGGTGTATCCACCATGTATATGTCATGTGATGAAGTGGCTGTCTAGTGCCCTGTGGGCACTAGTTCATCATCCTTTCCTGCATCGCCGTCCATGCCGTCGATGTCTCCGGAGTCGAAATCGAGCATGTCGGTTAGATTGTTGACAGTGGCTACTAAGTGGGTGGTGGGTGGGGAGCGAATTTCTTCGTCGTCCGTATCCCATTCCAGCCGGATAGTTCGGCCAAGGTTCCCCTGTCAAGGAGAGAGACCTTAATGAATTTAGCACATCGCTGAAAGGCGAGTGCTAAAAGATATCCGTGGAAGTAAACTCCATGATCGGTGCCCAATTGGATTCGATAGGCACGGACGTAGGCGGTTCGGAGCCTATGGCCGGGGACGAATCCAATTGTTCGGCGACACGGCTCTCGCAAGGGGTGAAGTCAGTATTCGGCTCTATCGCCACTGAGAGTGCGGCCTCCATGGCGGGGTCTATCCACTCGTCCTCGGATGGCGCAATTTTCTCCGGATTGAGGGCCGGAGTAGTTGCAGATGCGATTTCCCGAACACTGTCCGACGGCAGAGTTACGTCATGCTCGTCGTGATTGTGCGGCGCACCTGACATGGGCTCGAATCCGTCGAAGATCAAGTCTCCGCGGATGTCAGCGGTGTAGTTTAAGTTTCCGAACCTGACCTGATGTCCAGGGGCGTAGCTCTCGATCTGCTCCAGATGGCCAAGTGAATTGGCCCGCAGTGCGAAGCTGCCGAATACGAAGATCTGTCCGGGGATGAAAACCTCCACCTGGACCGCATCGTTACTGATGATCGAAGGGGCCATCGAGCCTTACGGTGACGGCACAGTGGAACTCTCAATGAAAGCACCAATGTCGGTGTCAAAACCGGCGGATTTCGGGTAGGGGGTCCCGAACTGTGCGTCTAAGGCGGATGGTAATAGGAGGTAGGTGACACGATGTTTTACCCAGGTTCGGGCCCTCTTGATGGAGGTAGTACCCCCCACATCTTGCTTGATTGATCTTGATGATATGAGTATTACAAGAGTTGATCTACCACAAGATCGTAGAGGCTAAACCCTAGAAGCTAGCCTATGGTATGATTGTTGTTGTTCTACGGACTAAACCCTCCGGTTTATATAGACACCGGAGGGGGCTAGGGTTACACAGAGTCAGTTACAAGGGAGGAGATCTACATATCCATATTGCCAAGCTTGCCTTCCACGCCAAGGAAGGTCCCATCCGGACACGGGACGAAGTCTTCAATCTTGTATCTTCATAGTCCAACAGTCCGGCTGTTCGGAGACCCCCTAATCCAGGACTCCCTCACTAACCATAGCATGAAACATATGGATCCAAATCAGCCCCTTACGAAGCAACTCATAAACTAGGGTTTAAGCTTCTGTCACTCTAGCAACCCATCATCTACTTATTACTTCCCAATGCCTTCCTCTAGGCCCAAACAATGGTGAAGTGTCATGTATTCGGCGTTCACATGACACCACTAGAGGAAGGACAACATACATCTCATCAAAATATCGAATGAATACCAAATTCACATGACTACTTATAGCAAGACTTCTCCCATGTCCTCAAGAACAAACGTAATTACTCACAAATCATATTCATGTTCATAATCAGAGGGGTATTAATATGCATAAAGGGTCTGAACATATGATCTTCCACCGAATAAACCAACTAGCATCAACTACAAGGAGTAATCAACACTACTAGCAACCCACATGTACTAATCTGAGGTTTTGGGACAAAGATTGGATACAAGAGATGAACTAGGGTTTGAGATGAGATGGTGCTGGTGAAGATGTTGATGGAGATTGACCCCATCCAATGAGACGATCGATGGTGATGACGATGGTGATGATTTCCCCCTCCCGGAGGGAAGTTTCCCCGGCAGAACAGCTTCGTCGGAGCCCAAGATTGGTTGCGCCAAGGTTCTGCCTCGTGGCGGCGGAGTTTCGTCCCGTGAGCTAGCTTATGATTTTTTCAGGACTAAAGACTCCATATAGCCAAAGATGGGCATCAGAGGGCAGCCAAGGGGCCCACGAGGCAAGGGGCGCGCCTAGGGGGTAGGGCGCGTCCCCCACCCTCGTGGATGGTGGGTGGGCCCCCTCTGGTACTTCTTTCTCCCAATATTTTTATATATTCTGAAACGTGCTCCTTTGAAGTTTCAGGACTTTTGGAGTTGTGCAGAATAGGTCTCTAATATTTTCTCCTTTTCCAGCCCAGAATTCCAGCTGCCGGCATTCTCCCTCTTCATGTAAACCTTGTAAAATAAGAGAGAATAGGCATAAGTATTGTGACATAATGTGTAATAACAGCCCATAATGCAATAAATATCGATATAAAAGACTGATGCAAAATGGACGTATCAACTCCCCCAAGCTTAGACCTCGCTTGTCCTCAAGCGAAAGCCGATATCGAAAAATATGTCCACATGTTTAGAGATACAGGTGTCGATAAAATAAAATATGGACATGAGGGCATCATGATCATTCTTAGGACAACAACATATATAAATATTGTCATATGATTTCTTATGCTAAAGTAACAATTCATTCACAATTTCAAGTATGAATCAGAAATTTTATTGAGAACCAACAAACTATAATATCAGTCATTGAAGCAATTGCAATTTATCATAACATCAGAAAGAGTCAATATAAGAGCTTTTCAGCAAGTCCACATACTCAACCATCATTTAGTCTTTCACAATTGCTAACACTCACGCAATATTTATGGGTATGAAGTTTTAGTCGGGGACAGAGAAATATAGGGGCTTATAGTTTTGCCTCCCAACCTTTTACCTCAAGGGTAATGTCAACCATAATAGTTCATGAAAACTCACATCCAATTAGCCATATATACCAGGATCTTTCCAACACATTGTGCTTGCCAAAGGATAAAATGTAAAAAGGAAAGGTGAAGATCACCGTGACTCTAACATGAAGTACAAGACAAGAATAAAGATAGGCCCTTCGCAGAGGGAAGCAGAGATTGTCATGTGCTTTTATGGATGGATGCACAAAATCTTAATGCGAAAGAACGTCACTTTATATTGCCACTTGTGATATGTACCTTTATTATGCAGTTCGTCGCTTTTATTTCTTCCACATCACAAGATCGTATAAATCTTATTTTCTCCACACTAATAAATCATACATATTTAGAGAGAAATTTGTATTGCTTGCAATGATGACAACTTACTTGAAGGATCTTACTCAATCCATAGGTAGATATGGTGGACTCTCATGGAAAAACTAGGTTTAAGGATATTTGGAAGCACAAGTAGTATCTCTACTTGGTGCATAGAATTTGTCTAGCATGAGAGGGAAAGGCAAGCTCAACATGTTGGATGATCCACGACAATATAATTTATTTCAGATGTAAGAAAACATAACCCATTACGTTGTCTTCCTTGTCCAATGTCAACTCTTTAGCATATCATATTTTAATGAGTGCTCACAATCATAAAAGATGTCCAAGATAGTATATTTATATGTGAAAACCTCTCTTTCTTTATTACTTCCTATTAATTGCAACGATGACCAAAACTATGTTTGTCAACTCTCAACAACTTTTATTCATCACACTCTTTATATGTGAAGTCAATACTCTCCATAAGATCCATATGATCTCTTTAATTCTTTTTATTCTTTCTCTTTTATTTTATTCCCTCAAGATCATAGCAAGATAATCAAGCCCTTGCTCAACACTAATCTTTATTATATATAGCTCACGGACTCGATTACATAGAAGGATCATAAAGCAAAACTCAAAACTAGATCATACTAAAACTTTATTCTACTAGATCAAGATATTACCAAAAGGATCGAACTAAGAAAAAATGGTAAAGATAAAAGTGTGATGGTGATACGATACCAGGGCACTCCCCCAAGATTGGTAGTTGCCAAGGGGAGTGCCCATAGCCATGTTCTCATGTCTCTTTCTTCGGGGGTGGTGATGTGATATTCTTGGCGATGATGCCCCTCGGGATACGATTCCCTTCCTCAAGCTTATTGACTTGCTGCTTGAGGTCCATTATTTCCTTACGAAGCTTGCCCGTGACAGCTAAAGCTCCTTTCACCCAAGGATGTTGCATAGCCGCGGGAGAACAAGTAACACTCTTTTTCATATTTTCATAAGAAAGAAATCTAACGTTGGAAGGGATGACCGAGTTTGGAATAGCTGAGCTCCGTAGTTCCCCCATCGTGAATTCGGCTCGGAAATGAGAAGTAACTTCTTGATCCTCCTCCATGGCATCTATCCTTTTCAAGTCGGCCTCCATCTCTTTCTCAGTTGATGGACCAAAGTGGTCGGCATCGCTGTTTGCTCTTGGCCCTAGTATCGGATGAGACACCCGACTCTCCCTGACTGACTCTTGAGAAGACATCTTGCTCTAAATCTGCAACAGAAACAGCTCGAAACAAAAACAGACGATGTTTGCGTGGTACGATGGTCAAAACCTTCGGGAGATTATATAGTGAATTTTTACCGACCAAAAGAAGTATCGTGCAAGAAAACGGAGTCCGGAGAGCACACGAGGTGCCCATGAGGCAGGGGGCGCGCCCTCCACCCTCGTGGACGCCTCGTGTCCTGCCTGGACTACTTCTTATTTCCCTATTTTCTTAAATATTCCAAAACAGAGAAAAATTGCTATTAGAAATGTTTTGGAGTCGGTTTACTTACCGTACCTCATACCTATTCCTTTTCGGAGTCTGAAACGTTCTGGAAAGTGTCCTTTATGTATTCCTCCGGGGTTACGATTTCAATAACATTTGTTTCAACATTTATAGGATTACCTGAGATCTAATGTTTGATTCTTTGACCGTTCACCACCCTCGGATTTGTGCCTTCGAAGTTGTTGATTTTTATGGCACCGGAATGATAGACCTCCTCAATGACGTAAGGACCTTCCCATTTAGAGAGAAGTTTTCCTACAAAAAATCTTAAACGAGAATTGTATAACAATACATAATCACCTACATTAAACTCACATTTTTGTATCCTTTTGTCATGCCATCTTTTAACTTTTTCTTTAAATAGTTTGGCATTCTCATAAGCATGGGTTCTCCATTCATCAAGTGAGCTAATGTCAAAAAGCCTCTTCTCACCGGCAAGTTTGAAATCATAATTGAGATCTTTAATGGCCCAATATGCCTTATGTTCTAGTTCAAGAGGTAAGTGACATGCTTTACCATAAACCATCTTATACGGAGACATAACCATAGGATTTTTATATGCAGCTCTATAAGCCCATAATGCATCATCAAGTTCCTTTGACCAATTCTTTCTAGATCTATTAACAGTCTTTTGCAAAATTAATTTAAGCTCTCTATTACTCAATTCTACTTGACCACTAGACTGTGGGTGATAAGGAGATGCAAATTATGATCAACATCATATTTATCAAGCATTTTACGAAAAGCACCATGAATAAAATGTGAACCACCATCAGTCATTAAATATCTATGGACTCCAAACCTCGGAAAAATAACTTCTTTAAGCATCTTAATAGAGGTGTTATGATCAGCACTACTAGTTGGAATAGCTTATATCCACTTAGTAACATAATCAACAACAACTAAAATATGTGTATACCCATTAGAGGAAGGAAACGGTCCCATATAATCAAAACCCCAAACATCGAATGGTTCAATAACAAGTGAATAATTCATAGGCATTTCTTGAAGTCAACTAATATTACCAATTCTTTGACATTCATCGCAAGATAAAACAAACTTACGGGCATCTTTGAAGAGAGTAGGCCAATAAAAACCAGATTGTAATACCTTATGTGCAGTTCTATCTCCAGCATGGTGTCCTCCATAAGCCTCAGAGTGACACTTGCATAGGATCTGTTCCTGTTCATGCTCAGGTACACAACGTCTCATAACAGCATCTACTCCTTCTTTATAAAGGTGTGGTTCATCCCAAAAGTAATGTCTTAAATCATAGAAGAACTTTTTATTTTGCTGGTATGTGAAACTAGGTGGTATAAATTTAGCAACAATATAATTAGCATAATCAGCATACCATGGAGCAGTATGAGAAGCATTTATGATAGCTAATTGTTCATCAGGAAAGCTATCATCAATAGGTAGTGGGTCATCAAGAACATTCTCCAACCTAGACAAGTTGTTTGCAATGAGGTTCTCAGCTCCCTTTCTATCAATAATATGCAAATCAAATTCTTGTAGCAAGAGAACTGTAACAGCCTGGATTTCAGTCCTTTTCTTTTTCCTTTGATTTTCTTGGATTTCTTGATTTGATTTGCTTTTCCATGGCTATGTGGGTCTGAAACTTGGGAAGATCATGTCTTCTTAGGTTTTCTAGTGGCTTGTCACCCTCATCATCATCCCAAGATCATCTCATTTCCATCCTTGACCTAACCCAATTTTCTTTGGTTGGTAATATTCCTTTTCTGATAAAGGAATAACCCTTAAAACCCTAGGTTGTGAAGCAACCTATATTTCTGTCACTCCTAAAATTCCCAAATAATTCTCATAATTCTTTTGGGTCATATCTTCCTCAAATATGGCAAAATATTTCATTGCCATGTTCAAAAATAATCCTCCAATAATTCTTTTCCTATTCTGCCCTAAATGGCACTTTGCAAAGGAAGTGCTATTTATATTTGCTTGATTGACCCCAAATTTCTTGGACATCTTTACCTGTCCATATCATTGGCTCATGCCAAAATTCAGCTCAATTTTCCTAGTAAATATTTTTCAGCAATTTTCCAAAGTTTTTGTCCAGGAAGGAACTTTGTGAAGGAGTTATATTATAGGCATATCCAAATGAGTTTCAATTTTGCAGGGTCTTTCCTAGGGTCAAATAATGACTCTACAACAAATATGAGCTCATGTAACTCATCTACGTGAGCCCAGCTCCAAATCTTAGTTTCTGGTCAGATTTTCAGTTTGTGAAGCAACTATATTTTATATTGCTTCAATTGAGCTGAAACTTTACCAGGAAATGCTTATACCTATATCAACTACTCCCAACAAGTTTTACCTCAATTGGTTGATCCAATTACCCTGTGTAATTTTTCCAAATCTAGAATGAAGCTTTGTGAAGCAAGTGCCACTTTGATATTTCCAAATGGCATGAAATTTTTACAGCAGCTTTATATCATCATAAAACCCCTCTCTGCCAAATTTCAGCTCACAGAGATCAAGTATGTGAGTGCATCATCCAAATACCCAATTCTGGCCAGTTTTGCACTTTCTACTGAAACCATCATCTAAACTCCTCCTATTAGTCTAATTTTTTGTGATTAGCATCACCTTAGCATTTGATCATCATCAGACAAACTAGTTACCACATTACCCAGCTGGTTTAACCGCAGCAAGTTACAAACACCTTGTTACTGAATTACTTTTGGAGCTAAGTGCAAATCTCTTCTTTGCCCCTGGACCGATTTATTTCTTCAGTTGGACTAAGGGCACCAGGGTCCATCCACTGTACATGGTTGGCCACGCCAAAGAGCGCCGCTTGCGCCAGTGCGCATGGTGATCACGCTTGCGTCATGGCTGCAGGCGTGCTCTGGCTTGTTCCGGCCACTATGCTCGTCTCCCCCCTCCTCGTCTTGACCTCAATTCATGCCCTGGAGCTCGCCCGTGCTCTACTGCATCGCCCTGCATCGGTGCCTTGTCGTGGTTCGCCATAAATGAGCCGCTAGCTCCATGCCTGTGCCGCGTCCAGCCTCTGCCCGCCATTAAAGCTTGGTCGGGAGCTCGCCCGTGAGCTCGAGAAGCCTCCCCGTGGCTATATAAGGCATGCCCGAGGTCCCCCGCTCCTCATCGCTCCCTCCCTCGCCTCATTTGCTCTCTGGAATCGCCCCACCTCGCCTCGGATCACCTCCATCCTCCATGGCCGCCTCGGCCTCGGCATGATTCTAGCCAACCCAAGCTTCCTCTCGCCTCCCTGACCTGTCCACCGACTCCCCCTCGTCCCACTCAGCCGCCCCACCCTCTTGCCCCCTCGCCGGAGCCCCTGCTTCGCCGAGTACCTCCACTGCCCAAGCTCTCTGTAGCCTCCCCGGTCGCCGCGTCTCACCACCTCTCTGTAAGGGCTAAGTGGTGAAAACCCAGCTCACGAACACACACACAAAGAGATGAACACGAGGATTTTGCGCAGCGCACAACTGATCTGCTTTTCATTTTTCCCTTCCTTATTTGTAGCTGCTTATAGGCTAACTGAAAACACAAAATCAGGACATGACTAAGCCTACTGATCGTGCCATCCCATGATCACTGAGCCACTCCCTCGAGGATGTCGTGCCTCGTGTGTTATCTCCGCGCCATCCCACGGACACACGATCACCAGCCTACAAACTAACTGGATCAGCTCGACGACTATCTCAACGAGCTGACCGATTATTCTGCTGAAGCAAAACTAACCCTAAACAGCTAACTGACAGAGAACTAGCCGTTGTCGACAACAGCCTAAAATGCTACAGTTAACTGACGAAACTATCGTCAGGCTTAAGCTTCAACAATTCTCCCCCTAAGCCTGGCGAGCAAATTCAGACCTCCATGACGCCGAGTTTCAAACGCATCTCGATGAACTTGACGTGGCCCAGCGCCTTGGTGAGAGTATCAGCAAGCTGGTCGTCAGTGCTGATGTGATCAACGTCCACCTTGCCATCTTCGATGCACTCGCGGATGAAGTGGTACTTGACGTCAATGTGCTTGATGCGCTCGTGGTAGACAGGGTTTCTGCAAAGTGCGATCGCTGACATGTTGTCAACGAGCAGCTTCACCTTCGTTGGAGCGTCGCCGATCAGATCTCCCAGGAGCTGATAGAGCCACATGCCCTGGCATGCGCTCGATGCCGCCGCCACATACTCTGCCTCGCAAGACAAGAGAGTGACGATCTTCTGCTTCTGGGACGCCCACGTGACAGCACTTGAGACAAGGAAGAACACCATGCTAGTGGTGCTCTTGCGATCGTCCTTGTCACCGGCGTGGTCACTGTCGCTGAAGCCGATCAGCATCGGTGCTCCTGCACCTCGCTTGTAATAGCATCCGTATCCCGCCGTCCCTGCGATGTAACGAAGGATCTGCTTCACCGCCTACCAGTGCGGTGTTCCCGGTGCCTCCAGGTACCTGCTCACCATGCCGACAGCAAACGTGATGTTGGGACGCATGTTGCAGAGGTAGCGGAGGCTGCCCATGATGCTCCGATAGAGTGTAGCATCGATGACTCCCCCAGAGTCCCGTTTGCATAGTGGCAGCCTGCTTTCCATGGGCGTGTGTGACGCTTTGCAGCCGACCATGCCGGCCGCAGCGAGGATCTTGCCGACGTAGGCGCTCTGGCAGAGAGTGATCGCATCACCTCTTTGAACCACCTCGAGACCGAGGTAGTAAGATAGAAGTCCAAGATCACTCATGGCGAACTTGCACTTCATCTCCTCCTTGAACTTGTCGATGTCACCCTTGTCAGACCCAGTGATCACCAGGTCATCCATGTATACGCCGACGATGAGAGTCGAGGCATGGGTGTTTCTCCTATACACAGCGTGCTCGAGTGGGCTGCGCTCGAACCCAAGCGAGATGAGAGTCGAGTCCAGCTTGGCGTTCCAGGCACGCGGTGCCTGCGGCAGCCCGTACAGCGCCTTGCGCAGCCGCAGCACACCGTGCCTGTTCTTGTCGTTGATGTACCCTGGAGGCTGATGAACGTACACCTCCTCCTGTAGGTCGCCGTTCAGGAACGTGCTCTTGACATCCATGTGGTGCACCGCCCACCCATGGTGTGCGGCGAGCGCCAGGAGCAGACGCACGGTCTCCATGCGCGCCACCAGCACGAACACCACGTCGTAGTCCACGCCTTGCCGTTGCGCATTGCCTTTCGCCACAAGTCGCGCTTTGTGCTTCACAATGTGACCTGCAGGATCCTTCTTTACCTTGTACACCCATTCGAGCCCAATGGCTCTGTGTCCAGGTGGGAGCGCTGCCATCTCCCAGGTGGCGTTGCCGTGGATCGCGGCAAGTTCAGCGTCCATGTCCTCCTTCCAGCACCCCTCGGATAGCGCCTCGTCGACGTCGTCTGGTTCCTCTGCCGCAATGAGGCAGAGCTGCACGAGCTCCCCCCGATCCTCATCCAGCTGCCTAAGTACATGCCGCATCTTGCGATACTTCTGTGGTGAGTGGTCGAGGTCGTGGCGCTCGTAGTCATCGTTAGGAGGTGTGGCCCAGCCATCCTCTGTGGATGCAGGTGATGGTGATCGTGGCGCGATGACCTCCCGCTCCACGCCGTCGTGACGCAGCGTCTCCGTGCTTCTCCTCGATGGCGTGCTCGTCATGGCCGTGGCTCCACTGGCCACGGATGCGCCTCTGCTCGGTGCGGCTCTGCTCGACGAAGATCCAGCTTCACAACTGGATGGAGGAGGCGCGGGATTGGTGGTCGTGGGGTCATCTGGGTAGATGACCACGAACTGTTCGTCCAGAGGCCGCGTCGCGGCACTCGCTGCACTCGACCAGTCCCACTTCCGCTGCTCCTCGAACTTGGCATCTCGCGTCACGCGCACCTTCTTTGTGGCAGGATCATAAACCTTGTAAGCCTTTGAGCCCTCCTCGTAGCCGACGAAGATCATCGGAGCAGATCTGTCGGCAAGCTTGTCGATCCCTGGTGCAAGGCGCTTGACATGGATGACGCACCCGAAAGTGCGAAGGTGCTACACTGCTGGCTTCCAGCCATGCCACGCTTCGTATGGCGTCATGCCGTCGACGCTGTGCGTGGGTGCCCTATTCAGCAGGTACACCGCTGTCTTCACCGCCTCCCCCCAGAACATCGCGGGCACGCTCATGCTTTTCAGCAGACAGCGCGCCATCTCGACAATCGTCTGGTTCCTCCGTTCGATGATGCCATTATGATGCGGCGTGCACGGAGCGGTGGTGAAATGTTTGATGCCGCCCTCGTCGCAGAACTGACGGAACGCAGTCGAATTGAACTCGCCACCGCGATCCGAACGAAAACCAAGCAAGCGATGCCCGGACTCAGCTTCTGCTCGTGCCATGATCTTGCGGAAGCGCTCGAACGCCTCGTCCTTGGCCTTGATCGCTTCCAGCCACATGTACCGTGATCGATCGTTGATAATGAGGAGGAAGTAGTTGTTCCCCCCCTCTGTCGCCGGCGTGATCGGACCGCACAAGTCCGTATGCACCATTTCCAGGTTCTTGGTGGCGCGGTACGATGTGGCCTGTGGGAAGGGATGCCGATGCTGCTTGCCCAGGACGCAGCCATCGCACACCTGGTCTAGTCGATCGAGCAGCGGTATGCCGCTCGCCATGTCCTTGCGCCCCAACTCGCGTAGCGCGCGGAAGTTGAGATGGCCTTAGCGGGCGTGCCACAGCCAGGCAGGGTCCGTGCCGCTCGCGAGGAGACACACCGGCCGCGCTGACGTCAGATGCAGGACATACAGGCGCCCCTCGTTCCTCTTCACGCACGCGAGCAGACGATCATTGGTGTCGCGAAGGCGAAGCCAGCCATGGCGGATGTGCGTGTCGTAGCCGATCTCGTCCATCTGCCCTAGGCCGAGGATGTTGCTGCAAAGACGAGGTATATAGTACACCTGATTCAAAGTCATGTGCTCACTGCTGCGGGTCTCGAAGACGATGGTGCCCTTTCCCTCGATCTGCACCTCTAATCCATCGCCAAGTTTCACAGCCCCTGTCGTGCCGATGTCGAGCTCGGAGAAGATCTCCCGCCGCCCCGACATGTGTTTCGATGCCCCGGTATCCAGGTACCAGGATGTGTCACAGCGACCCTCGTCTTCGGCAGCGCGGGCCTGTGATGTTTCCTCGTTGAGCAGGACGTGCTCGGCGCGCCTTTGGGGCTCGATGGTGACGACGGACAGCTCGGCGAGGAACACAGCTTTTTCTTCCTTGCCATCGGCGTCACGGGCAAGATTTGCCTTCTCCTTGCGCTCCTTGCGAGGCTCGGTGCAGTCGCGCAAGAAGTGGTCGCTCTTGTTTCTCCGGCCGGCGTGCGATCACCGCCGTCGCCGTGAGGCTTGTTCTTCTTCTTGCCCTTGCAACCTTTGCCGTTACTGCCAGAGCTGCCCGAGCTCTGGCCCTGCTCCTTGCTGCGGGCCTTCCACTGCTCCTCTGTGAGCAGGAGTTGCCTGCCGTTGCCGTCGTTGCCCTAACCGAGGTTATAGCGATCCTCGGCCGAGCGCAGGCGTCCGATCAGCTCCTCCACCGTGAGGAGACTGGTGTCGAGCAATGTCTCGATAGAGATGGCGATCTGCGTGAACTATGAGGGCACAACTTGCAGGAATTTCTCAACCACAGTTACCTCTTCCACGATGTCGCTTAGGACACGCAAGCTATTTGCGAGCGTGTCGATGCGCATCCCAAACGCCTCTAGTCCCTCGCCGCTCTTGAAGTGGATCTGAGCGAACTCCTTCCGTAGGCGTTGTGCAGTGGCCTGCTTGACGCGAGCGACGCCAAGACGCATGGTCTTGACCATCTCCCACGCCTCCTTCGAGGTTTTCTTGGCTGCGAGCGTGCCCACCATTTCTGGCGGCACTGACCGCAGGATCACGCCAAGCACTGCCTTGTCGTTCGGCACGCTCACCGGGAAGCCCTCCACGGCCTCCCAGAGGAGGCTTGCCTCCATGTTGATCTGCATGACCAACACCCACTCCATGTAGTTGGTCTGGGTGAACATGGGCCAGACGATGGAGCTGCTCGGAGTGGTGCACTCTTGCATCGTCCGCTCGTGGACAATGATCTCGTGGCCGTCGCCCCTCTGCGTAGGGCTCCGTCCATGGTGCCGCACCGGTCGTGACGGCGTCCGTGACGTCCTGCGCTCAGCAGCCCCTGCAGCCGCCACCGCATCCTCCTTTTCCTTCTCCTTCCGCGGCCTCTCCTTCGTCGCCGGAGAGGCGCTCGACATGGTCACCGGGAATGATAACCACTCTGATGCCAAATGTAAGGGATAAGTGGTGAAAACCCAGCTCACGAACACACATAGAGAGAGATGAACATGAGGATTTTGCGCAGCGCACAACTGATCTGCTTTTCGTTTTTCCCTTCCTTATTTGTAGCTGCTTACAGGCTAACTAAAAACACAAAATCAGGACATGACTAAGCCTACTGATCGTGCCATCCCCACGATCGCTGAGCCACTCCCTCGAGGATGCCGTGCCTCGTGCGTTATCTCCGCGCCATCCCACGGACACACGATCACCAGCCTACAAACTAACTGGATCAGCTCGACGACTATCTCAACGAGCTGAAGCAAAACTAATCCTAAACAGCTAACTGACAGAGAACTAACTGTTGTTGACAACAGCCTGAAATGCTATAGTTAACTGACGAAACTGTCGTCAGGCTTAAGCTTCAACACTCTCCACCACTCTCCGGCGCCTCCTTTGCCTATGAATGGGTGCAGTGCTCCGCCCCGAAGCCGCCGGTGCCTGCGCCTTGGTTTGAGGTGGCCGAAGCAGTCCGCTCCATCGTCGGCGCCCGCCCCCTGTTCTTCTTTGTAGCCAACCACCACCGCAGCTCCAGGCCTCCCCCGCACCTCTTCTTTCTTGGAGCGGGTGCGGCGTGGCCCCGCTCACCCGCCGGTGTGCTCGGTCGGTCCGGAGCTGGCATAAGTCGGCCGCCACGTCGTCGGCAGTGCCTCTGTGTCCCTCCCCTGTTCTCTGTCACGAGCGAGCACGGGAGGAGGAAGACGATGATCGCCTGGCCCTCCCCCTGCGCCTGGACCCCACCAGTAAGCCTCTCCTCCCCCTGGTCCACGTGGATAAGTGGAGACGTTTTTCTGGAAATATGTTTCCGTTTTGGGAAAGCGTATTCACTATCTATTGCGGCTGAAAATACGTTTCTCTTCGCAGAAAACGTATTCAGACCAAAGGTGCGTTCAGTTTTTCCTCCAGGGGCCTGTTTGCTGAAAAAAATTCACCAATAGGTCCCTGATCTTCTACACCTCATAACTCCGCAACCGTAACTCCGATCGAGGTGAAACCAGCGCTCACTTCTTTGTCTCGTCGAGCTCTATCTTTTGGTAACATTTTCACTAGGTGTTCTCATAGTGAAATTGACCATTTTTCCCTTGCCTCTAATCAGCCCCCTCCGAGAACGTATCTTCGGATGTTTCGTTTCACGGTTTCACCGCACTTCTTCCCGGTGGTTTCTTCATCCCCAGGCAAGCCACAATACCCACTTGCATGATAGTCATGCAGTAGCCATGGTTTTCAACTTGAATATTTATTAAATGATTGCTTGTTTAAAATATGGTTATCGTTGTTCCAATAATGCTTCTGTCTTAGTGCTTACTTACTTGCTATGTGGTTATGCACCTGGTTATAATGCCCTGCTAGTTGCTAGTATTACTTTCATATTTCCATGCTTGATAGTAGTACATGATGGGTTGGTCATGTTCTTTGGTGCATGACTAATGTCGGTTACCGAGTACTGTTAATAAGCATTGTTCCTTCACTGCTAGTTGCTAGTATTCTTTATGCTTATGCTTGCTAGTAGTATATGTTGATAGTGGTGATGGTCTTCGGTGCATGACTGCCGTCTGTCCTGAGTACCGCTGTTATATATGTTTCATTGCATTCCGTTGGTTAAATGCTTGCATTGTTGTTATGTTTATGCATGATACTTATGGTTGATGCTAGTGGTCATGTTATGCTATGAGTAGTGTTGCACTTGTAATATCTATGCTCGTCATTATGCCATGTTTAGTTGGAGATTATTCCTAGTTGACGTGGTGGATAGTTATGTTACATCCCGTGACTATGTTGACATCATGCTTATGCTTTGTAAATGCATCATGTTATTTTATCATGACTCAGCATATTGCATTCAAGTTTAACAGGATTAAATTGAACTTGAACACTGTTGGCTGAGTCATGGTGCCACCAAATCGATCTGACCAGTGCAACCACGCTTACCCTATGGGGGGGTCCTAACTGGGTCTATTGTCATGCCTCTCACCGGTGCCTCCCGCGAGGGAAGGTTATGCACGGGCGCTACCCTGATCAGGTAGGACGACATAAGCCTTGTGTGCCCGTGTTTGGTTTTGAGCTCATGTCCCTGTTTGGGACCATTTTTGCCACGACGGTGGCTGTTGGTGCCTTTGGTAGGCACGGGGCCACCCAGGACTTAGCCCAAAGGGGAGTTGGTCGGAGTGGCTGGGGAGTGTCATGGCAGTAGAACGGTTTTGTCGGAACGCTTTGGTCCACCCGAATGGGAGTGCGAGGCTAGGGTTCTGTGGTGTGGGTACAGTGTGCTAACCTCTACAGAGTGTGTATATTAAATCTATCGATAGCCGTGCCCACAGATAAGGGCCCAGTTCGTGTCGGTCACACCGTGAGTCAACAGTATTAATAATAACTTGATTAATGACAACCCCGGTTCGATGATGAGATAAGTTGGTTGTGATCGCCGGAAAGATCACCGTTTGCGACCAAGTGTTGGTCATGGTTGTGATCGCTGGAATGATCACCGTGGTATCGAGGATACCGAGTTGTTGGATATTCGTGATGTTGTGCGAGAATCATGGGTAAAGATCAAGCTCCTTGTGGTCATTTAGTGATTACTATGGTATTGTTTATACCAAGCTTGATTTGATCATGAGATGATCGTGTGATGTCTGAGGATGGTAAGTGATGCATGTGATGGTTACGAAGTAACCCGAGTAGAATAAATGGTGCATGTAGTGTCATCATGTTGCATGCTAGTATCATCAGATTTATATGTTCTTGCCATGATCATATTGTTCTAGCAGTATTATGTTCATGTTTTTCATGTTACGTTATCCTGATGATCTCATGATAATTCCTGCTTAAACTGCAATTGCCATGCTGTTGTTTGTCTTGAATGCTTCTGGTTATTGTGAGCTTGCAAGTACGTTCAATGTACTGACCTGGCGTGTCATGCCAGCTTGCAGGTCGTGCCTGGATTGCTTGCTTGTTTGGTGTTGTTCCTGTGTTCGTGAGCTAGAAGTCTTATTGCGGTTACCATTAACCCCTGTTTCATCTGTAGATGGCGGTCAACTTCCATGAGTTCAGTGCTCTTCCCTTAGCTTCTGGTGCTGTTCCTATTGTGTTCAGTCCCACTCCTGCACCTCTCAGCTTTGCCACCCTCCTTGGCGACATGTGGCGTAGTATTTATCCCCTCGGAGATCCACCTCATTATCAAGTATTCCAGTTTTCTGCTGGAGGAAGAATTCGGGAATATGTTGCTCATGTTCATCTCTCAGCCCCGATTCATGTCGGCAAGCGCACCTACAGTTTCCACGGTGGTTACGGCGCTACTCCTGAGCGTGTCTTTCAGCTTGCCGCAATGGCAGGAGTCACCGGTCTTCGTCACCAAGAGAGCATGGTGCAGGAGAACCGTGCTTATCAATATTATCCCACCATCGCCGAGAATCCTAGGCGAATCCAATTTCCCTCCGTCAACCCTCAAGATGACCCGGCTATCCTAGCCATGTCTCGTTACATGACGGCCGAGTGTCTTCTTATTTCTGAGTTAGTCCGATACGCCATTTGAGCCAGGAGATTGCTTGGTGTCGCTTTACCTCAGTCTCTGCCAGCTTCTCCAACTCCTCCGCCACGTCCATCCGGAGTTTCAGAGTCAGCGTTTCCACTCGCTACTCCCTTAGCTTCCTCGTCAGTTCGCGAGCGTTTGCTCAAGCGTAGGATGTAGCCCTTTGTGTAGCTACGATAAGCATTCCAGCTAGAGTCCCTGCAGATTGGAGTTCACCACCTTTGTCGTTGTTCCGCCGTTAGAAGTTTTTCCGCTGCTTCAAGTTGTTCTGCTGCTGGCATAGAGCAACTGAGGATGGCGTAGTGTAGTCGTGCCGATGTTATTCATTGTAATATTGGAGACCTTGTAATCATATTCGTGTAATAATAGTAAGCTGGTTTGTTCTATGCTAAGCAGTGTCGTATTCCAGAAGACTTCTCCTTGCTCTCTGGGCTAGAATACGGGGCGTTCCGGTTTTCTCTAAGTTGGGGGTCACAAGAACCCATCTAATAAGTCTAGGTTTAGCATCTTTCTTTTCCATAAGATATTTAATAGCAGCATGATCAGTGTGAACAGTTACTTTAGTATCAACAATATAAGGCCTGAACTTATCACAAGCAAACACAACTGCTAAAAATTCTTTTTCAGTAGTGGCATAATTTCTTTGAGCACTGTCTAGAGTTTTACTAGCATATTGGATAACATTTATTTTCTTATCAACCCTTTGTCCTAGAATAGCCCCTACAGCATAATCACTAGCATCACACATAATTTCAAATGGTAAATTCCAATCAGGAGGTTGAACAATAGGTGCAGAAATCAAAGCTTTCTAAAGTATTTCAAATGCTTCTACACAATCATCATCAAAGACAAAAGGAACATCTTTTTGTAAGAGATTAGTGAGAGGCCTAGAAATTTTAGAGAAGTCCTTAATGAACCTCCTATAAAAACCGGCATGACCAAGGAAACTTCTTATACCTTTAATGTCGTTAGGACACGGGATCTTTTCAATAGCATCAACTTTAGCTTTATCAACTTCAATACCTCTTTTAGAAATTTTATGCCCCAAGACAATACCTTCATTAACCATAAAGTGGCACTTCTTCGAATTCAAGACAAGATTAGTTTCTTCACATCTCTGCAAAACTCGATCAAGGTTGCTTAAGCAATCATCAAAAGAAGTTCCATATACAGAAAAATCATCCATGAATACCTCAACAATCTTTTCACAAAAGTCAGAGAATATAGTAGTCATACATCTTTGAAAGGTAGCAGGTGCATTGCATAAACCAAAAGGCATACGTCTATAAGCAAAGGTACCAAAAGGGCAAGTAAAAATTGTCTTCCCTTGATCCTCTTTTGACACAGGTATTTGCGAAAAACCAGAATAACCATCTAGAAAGCAAAAATATGTATGTTTGGATAATCTTTCTAGCATTTGATCAATAAAAGGTAAAGGGTAATGTTCCTTTTTAGTAGCTTTATTTAATTTGCGGAAATCAATTACCATTCTATAACCTGTAACAATTCTTTGTGGGATCAGTTCATCTTTATCAGTAGGAACAACAGTAATGCCTCCCTTCTTAGGGACACAATGGACATGACTTACCCACTGACTATCAGCAACGAGTTAAATTATACCAGCCTCCAAAAGATTTAGTATTTCTTTTCTTACCACTTCTTTCATCTTAGGATTTAACCGTCGTTGGTGATCAACAACCGGTTCCGCATCTTTCTCCAATTTTATTTTGTGCTGGCATAGAGTGGGACTAATGCCCTTAAGATCATCAAGAGTATATCCAATAGCAGCACGGTGCTTCTTTAGAGTTTTCAATAATTTCTTTTCTTCATGCTCTGAAAGGTTAGCACTAATATTAACAGGATGTATCTCTTTCTCATCAAGATAAGCATATTTAAGAGTATCAGGTAAAGGTTTAAGCTCAAATACGGGGTCACCCTTGGGTGGAGGAGGATCCCCTAGGATTTCAACAGGCAAGTTGTGTTTCAAAATTGGTCCCTGTTTAAAGAATACTTCATCTATTTCCCTTCTTCCATTCATAAACATATCATTTTCATGGTCGAGCAGATATTGTTCTAAAGGATCATTAGGAGGCACGGCAATAGAAGCAAGACCAATAATTTCATCTTTACTAGGCAATTCTTTATCATGGGGTTGTCTACGAAATTTAGCAAAATTAAACTCATGAGACATATCCCCTAAACCAATAGTAACAACATCCTTTTTGCAATCTATCTTAGCATTAACAGTGTTCAAGAAGGGTCTACCAAATATAATGGGACAAAAGTCATCTTGTGGGGAACCAAGAACAAGAAAATCAGCATGATATTTAACTTTCCCACACAAGACTTCAGCATCTCTAACAATCCCAACTGGTGAAATAGTGTCTCTATTTGCAAGCTTAATTGTAAAATCAATTTCCTCTATCTCAGTAGGTGAAATATCATGCATAATTTCTTTATATAAGGAATGAGGTATTGCACTTGCACTAGCACCCATATCACATAAGCCATGATAGCAATGATCTCCTATTTTAACATAAATAACAGGCATGCCTACAACAGGTCTATGTTTATTTTTAGTATCACGTCTAGCAATTCTAACAGCTTCATCACAGAAGTAAATAACATGCCCATCAATATTATCAGCCAAGAGATCTTTAACCATAGCAATACTAGGTTCAACTTTAATTTGCTTAGAGGGAGTAGGTGTTCTAGTATTACTCTTACGAACTACAGTTGAAGCTTTAGCATGATCCTTTATTCTAACAGGGAAAGGTGGTTTCTTAATATAAGCAGTAGGAATAACAGGATCATTATATGTGATAGTCTTTTCTTCAACTTTAATAGGTGCAACTACTTTTACTTCAATGGGAGGATTATATTTAAACCACTTCTCCTTAGGGAGATCAACATGAGTAGCAAAGGATTCATAGAAAGAAGCTACTATCTCAGAGTCAAGTCCATATTTAGTGCTAAATTCACGGAAAGCATTGGTATCCATAAAAGATTTAACACAATCAAACTTAGGTGTTATACCTGAATCCTTACCTTCGTCAAGATCCCAATCTTCAGAGTTGCGTTTAATTCTTTCCAATAAATCCCATTTGAATTCAATAGTCTTCATCATAAAAGAGCCAGTACAAGAAGTATCGAGCATGGAGCGATTATCGAGAGGAAGTCGAGCATAAAATTTTTGAATAATAATTTCTCTTGAGAGCTCATGATTGGGGCATGAATATAACATTGACTTAAGCCTCCCCCAAGCTTGAGCGATGCTTTCTCCTTCGCGAGGCCAAAAATTATATATATATATATATATATATATATATATATATATATATATATATATATATATATATATATATATATATATATATATATATATATATATAATTACGATCACGATGAACAAGATGCATAGGATAAAACTTCTGATGAAATTCCAATTTTAATCGGTTTTAGTTCCATGATCCCATATCATCACATAGCCTAAACCATGTCAATGCCTTTCCCTTCAAAGATAATGGGAAGACCTTCTTCTTGATAACATCCTCGGGCATACCTACAAGCTTAAATAATCCACAAACTTCATTGTCGGAGTAAATAACCATGGGTAGCCTAGCCGGCCCCCCTGGCCCTTCTGAAAAAATTATGAGCCGACTTCGGCCCTCAAGAATCCAAGACACAGGGCCGCCTTCCCCTTGCCGGCTATCGGAAGGCGGCCCGACTTCAGCCCTCATGAAGAGAAGCCGGCCGCGAGAAGGCCGACTCCAAGAAGCCGGCTCCCATAAAGCGGTCAAGATCGTACCCTCGAAGTCTGCATCCACATAACGGCGATGTGACGGGGCGTGGCTGCAGTGAAGCCTGCCACCCCCGAATCCCGGAGCACGCCTGGCACAGTGCGCCGTGCGGGTGGCCATGACCCGTCCGGCGCAGCACTGTTGCCACGTTGACCCTGATGTCATCCACGACGGGCTACCAGTACGGCCCACGGGCGGTGGGCCCCTTCGGGCAGAGAGACACCCGAAGGCGGCCAGACCTCCCCCAGTCGGCCCAAGATAGAGCCGGCTCCCCATAGCCGGCTTGCCACCTCCCTCGAAGAAGACGCCCCATTAAGGAGACAAGACGCGGTGAGGCTACAGTGATCGCCCACCGGGCGGCGGCACTGTAGCCACGCCCACTTCGGCGAAGCCCTCGCCACCAAGATTGAGCAACAGTAACCAGCCGCCGACAAGGCCCTGACAGTGGGGCCTGCCTATCGACCAAGGAGTCGGCAGCCGGCGGGACCCACTAGCCGGCGGGCCCCAGCAGCCGGCGTAGAAGCCGGAGAGCATAGACGCAGACAGCTGGGCCCCGCGCCCAGCTGGATTACCATTGTACCCCCGGGGGGTAGGCCTATATAAACCCCCCGGGGCATCCATGCAAAAATAGATCAATCCCTGCTAGTTTCGGACACCACATAGGGAGGAGAAGAGAGCAAGCCGTGCCCTTCTTCCTCCTCTCGCCAAACAGCTCAAGGAGCACCGTGTAGCTACTTGTTCATCTAGTGACCATGTGGAGACCCCGCAGAGCAGCAGTAGGGGTGTTATCTCCATGGAGAGCCCCGAAGCTGGGTAAGATTCGTCGGCGTGCATGTCTTCACCTCATCCCGTTTCCAGGCACCGGTGACGTCTTACTGGCTCCCACAATGATAATCCACCCGTTGGCATATGTCGCACCTACCACCCGACATTTGGCACCCACCATGGGGCCAGGTGCACCATCGTCCGGAGACCTGTTCTGGACGGGAACCCTCTTCCTCCCCCACGAGCGTAGCTAGCCCGGCACGCCCGATGGTGCTTGCCACGACGTGCTACAAGGCATCACCAACATCTGTGCGGCGAGCAGCCTCGCCGATCTCCTTGACAAGACTCTCATCTCTGACGAGCTTGCCTCCGACGCAGGCACCGACCACCTCGTCAACCTCCTCGGCCAGCTCCACGTCTCCGGCGAGCCTGCCGTGGACCTGGAGTCGGTTGGCTCCACCGATCCGATGCCTGTCGACTCCGACACGGCCTCACTCGACGCGTTCCCCACCAACGTCGCGATCTACAATGACCCGCTTCCCCGGGCCGATGGCTGCGATGCTGTCACCACCGAGGTGATGGTCATCGGCCACGGCGGCGCTTCTGACGAGAGCACCCATGACGCCCCGCACGCGGCGGTCCACGACTTGTCCATCCCCCTCCCGGCTGATGCCGACGCTGAAGCACTGGAAGCTCACCGCCTTGCCCTCCTCGCGGAGGGCCGGAAGTTGGTTTCCATGAGACGCCTCGCTGAGGCCCACCGACACGAGGCCGACCGCCGGCTCCCGACTCCACTCATTGGCGCATGCACTTCGATGGGTCCAAGATGCGCACCGGCTTGGGAGCCGGCGTCATCCTCACCTCTCCCAAAGGCGACAAGCTCAGATACACGCTGCAAATTCACTTTGCTGCCTCCAACAACGTGGCCGAGTACGAGGCGCTCATACACGGGCTCCGGCTTGCCAAAGAACTCGGCATTCGCCGGATCCTATGTTATGGCGACTCGGACTTGGTGGTCCAGCAATCATCCGGCGACTGGGATGCCAAGGACGCAAATATGGCAAGCTACCGCTTCCTTGTTCAGCAGATCAGCAGGTATTTTGAAGGATGCGAGTTCCTCCAGGTACCACGAGCCGACAACGAGCCAGCTGATGCCCTGGCTCGAATAGGCTCCACTCGGCAAGCAATACCAACCGGTGTCGCTCTACAATGCCTCCTCAAGCCATCTAACAAACCGTCTCCAGAGTCCGATTCCATCTTCGTGCCGCCTAACCCCGACGCAGCTGGCTTGAAGAACCAAGCAGGTGACCTGGGGACTTCGATAGTCGGCCAGGGGGTATCAGCAGGCGGCTCGGGGACTTCCGTAGTTACGCCCGACCTGGGGACTGCCTCACCCGGCTCGGGGACTGCGGTAGTCGGCCCGGAGACTACACCAACACAACAGGCGGTGGCCGACTCCAGCATTTCACCGCCCAGCCCGCCCTGGTCGCAGTAGCCGTTTTGGCAATAGAAGAAGTCGCAGCTCCGTCATGGGCTCAATCCATCCTCAACTTCCTAATAAACCAAGATCTGCTGGCTGACGAAGTAGAGGCAAGACAAGTCCAACGCCGAGCCGGAGCATACACAATCGTCAACAGAGAACTCGTCAAGCGCAGTGTCACTAGAGTCCTCCAGCGATGCGTTGAGCAAGAGAAGGGCATTGCAATCCTCAGAGACATCCACCAAGGAGAATGCGGCCACCATGCGGCCTCAAGATCACTCGTCGCCAAAGCCTTCCGCCATGGTTTCTTTTGGCCGACTGCTTTGGATGACGCCAAGAAGTTAGTTAAACATTGCAAAGGGTGCCAACTCTTCAGCTCCAAGCAACACATGCCGGCTTCAGCACTCAAGACCATTCCCCTCACTTGGCCCTTCGCCGTTTGGGGACTGGACATGGTGGGCCCATTCAAGACGGCGCGCGGCGGCATGACACATCTGCTTGTCGCCGTGGACAAATTCACCAAATGGATTGAGGCAAAGCCGATCAAGAAGCTGAATGGGCCGACTGTTGTGACATTTATCGCAGATATAACAACTCGGTATGGCGTGCCACACAGCATCATCATCGACAATGGCACGAATTTCGCCAAGGGAGCCTTGGCACGTTTCTGCGCGACGCAAGGCATCCGGTTGGACCTAGCATCCGTCGCCCACCCGCAGTCAAACGGCCAGGTCGAGCGAGCCAACGGCCTCATCCTCTCCGGCATCAAGCCCCGACTGATCGTACCACTGGAGCGTTCAGCCGGCTGTTGGCTCGATGAGCTGTCGGCTGTCCTCTGGAGTCTGCGCACTACACCAAACAAGTCAACCGGCTTCACTCCTTTGTTCCTCGTATATGGTGCCGAGGCGGTCATCCCAACTGACACCGAGTTCGACTCACCTCAGGTAACCATGTACACGGAAGCTGAGGCCAAGGAAGCACGAGAAGACGGCATCGACCTGCTGGAAGAAGGCCGGCTGTTAGCCCTCAGCCGGTCCGCCATCTATCAGCAGGGCCTGCGCCGCTACCACAGCCGGAAGGTCAAGCCAAGATCCTTCCAAGAGGGCGATCTTGTGCTCCGGCTGATCCAGCGAATAGCCGGCCAGCACAAGCTCTCGGCCCCTTGGGAGGGCCCCTTCGTCATCGGCAGAGCCTTAGGCAATGACTCCTACTACCTGATCGACGCGCAGAAGCCGAAGGCACGAAAGAGAGACGACTCCGGCAAGGAGTCGAAACGACCATGGAACGCCAACCTCCTTCGAAGGTTTTACAGTTGAAATGCAGTATGTATCACGCTAACTTTTGTACTAAGTATGAGACAATAGGCCCCCTGAGGAGAGCTCGGGGACTGCCATCTTTTGTCTATGAATGAAAAGTATCATGCTTATGGCCTTGTCATTGCATTCACTTTTTTCCGTCCAGCACCGGGTTCGACTAGTCGGCCTGGGGACTGGCCGCCTGGAGTTATATTAGAAGTCCTACCCACAGTCAGACAAGTAGTGTGCCGGCTCCCAAGCCTTCTCTTGCCAAAAGTCGCAGTTCGAAGAACCGGCTGTCCGGCTGGCAAGAGTTAGGGGCAGGAACGGGTGCCCACACAAAAAACGGCTAGGGACTAACGGACTAATATAACAAAAGCCGGTTTTTCTCCCATCGCCGACCGGCTACTAGAGTAGCCGGCCGGCCGGCTTCCATTCACCTCGCTACAATCTAAGAAAGCTCGAGTACTTGCCTTCCCAGAAGGGGAAGGCGGCAAAGGAAACAGCCTAAGGATAAAAAGCATACATGAATGGAAACCAAACACGCAATAATATTTACATAAAAGACCTTCAAAAGGCCAGCATTCAATATAGTTTGAATACACCCCCAGTAGGTGGAACTGCGCAAGTTTAATAAAGTTGTTCAAAAGGCAACAAGCAGGAAAAAACAAGGATGGCAGACTAAGCCAAGGGAGCGACTGGCGAGTCGGGCAGGTCAGTGGAGACGGCAGTACCGGCTGGAGGAGTGGCCGGCTGGCGAACCTCGGCATGATCACCGCCTCCCGCAGAGGGCGCGCTAGCACGCGCCTCGTTGCTGGAGGCATGATCAGGCTGAGGCTGGCTGGCCGCTTCACCGGCCGGCTCAACATCTTCGCCCTCCTCTCCTTCGTCGTCTTCGCCTTCATCGCTGGAGGCGATCTCCTCAGCTGAGTCTTCACCCGCTGCCGGGTCCAGCCCGAACCACTCCTCCAGCTGGGCAACGCCGTCATCATTAATTTCAGGAGCGAAGACGCTGATGTCAGTACACTCGGCGATCGTCGAAGCGCGCTGAGTGATAGCCAGCCGCACCTCCTCCAGCTCTTCGTCGGCCTCCAGCCGCCAGGTGCGCAGCTGGTCCAGGTTCAGCCCCGGATACCAAGCTCGGACGAACTCCAACGCCCGGCCAGCTCCAAGCCGGGAAGCCGATGCTTTCCAAGACTCGAAGCGGCCAACCGCAACTTCCAGCCAGTCGGCACTCCGACTCGGGGTGCGGGGAATCGTCTCACTTGGCCAGAGGGCGGCCGACACCTGCGCCCCGGCGCGCTGGAGGCGGCGGAGCATACGATGAGCCGGCTGCAGCCGCGCTTGGACCGCCAAGAGTTGCTCCTCAAGCGTCCGACTCACGTCCGGCGCGATGTCGGCCCCCGCCTGACGGCATGCTTCGCGGTGGGCCTCGATGGTTTGGGAAGCAAAGACGGAGTAGCCGGAAAAGTAGTCTGCATAGAGAATAAAAAGCAGCACAAGTCAGAACACAAATCAGGCGGCAAGGGGCATGCAAGGAGCGAGGAAGGCGGCTTACCATCGATCAAATCCTCAATACGGCCGAAGCCTTCATTCAGCGCTTGCCTGGTCTCAGCCCAGCCCGCCGCTTCGGTCTCGAACTCGGCCTTCAGGGCGTCTTCGTTATCCTGCGCCTTCTTCAGGGCCGCCTTGTGGCTCTCCTCCTGGTCAACCAGCTTCTTGGCCAGGCGGTCACGCTCCAGGACCAAGGCGTCGTACTTAGTTTCCTTGGCACGAAGGACGGCCTGCGCCTCGCTGAGCTGCCCCCTCAAGTCGGCATTGGCTTCTGCGAGCACGAAAGACAAAAGAAAAACCAATAAGGTGAAGTCGTGAGGGAAGATCCGACCCGACTGCTCAGCAGTCGGCCCGAATCTCGGGGACTACACCCAGTGGGTGCGCTGATGCGCCCCCACAGGAGATGAACGAAACCAAGTACGCACTCTGGCTGCTGATCAGGTCTTCGGTTTTCCGGCCCAGCTCCTGAGCCTGGGAGTTGAAGGCAACAGCGCGGAGGTTATGATACTCCTGAAAGAACAGACAGGAGGCGGGTATAAGATGGTTGACAGTACCTAGTAAGTTCCGAGCCGCCTGCGCAGCAGCCGACTCGGAACTCGGGGACTACACCCAGTGGGTGCGCTGACGCGCCCCCACGGAAGAAATTGAAAGAGCAAAATAACCAAGGACAGAAGACTCACCCGGATGACGGCCCGCGTCGAGAGAAACTCTTGAGTGTATTGCCTCAGCGAGGCGGCCTGAGCTTGAAGCCGGTTCCGGACCTCCTGGGCCGCCGCGTTCAGCTCGCCCGTCCCCCCGTTGGGAGTCCACTCGGACATGCCGACGCTGGCCGTCTCCAGGGCCTCCGCCATCTGGCTGGCGCCCGCTGCTCGGTGCGGTTCCGGTGTGGAGGCGCCACCCCTTGTGCGCCGGTGCAATGCCGGCTGCACCTCGAGGCCGGCCCCTGCCGCCGGCTTGCCCCTGGACGGCTGCTCTGGCACCGCAGCTGATTGGCCGCTTTGGCCCGCTCCAATCGCCACCGTCTATGATGCCCCCTCCACGTAGATCACGGGGTCCTCCCGCCTGTCCATCATCGGCGGGCCTTGGTCGACCTCCTCCGACGGGGGCACGGGAACGTCGGGGGCCATGGCGCGGAGGGGAACAACGAGCAGCGGAGGCCGGTTGTGCGAGGCCTCCGCCTCCGTCTCCGCGGCTGCCGCCTTCACCCGGGCCATGGCCGCCGCGTCGGCCTGCTCCTTTGTCCCCTGGGCGGTCCTTCGCTCCGCCGCCTCCCGCGCCTCCCGCACGTTCTGCTCTGTGGCCTCCTTAAGGTCGGCGCGGGGATCCATGCGGCGGGAGCTTGAGGACCCCCCAATCGGCCCGACTACGGAGCCGCCAGGACCTCGCTCGAGAGAAAGCGGCGCCCTGTCCGGCAAGAAAAGAAAGGTTTAGAAGAGTTTCGGACGAAGAAGACAAAAAATGTATACGCAAGACATTCGACAACTTACGCAGAGATCGCCTGCGGCTGCTTCACCGCCTTGAGGAAGCGGGCCGCCTTCGCGGCCGCCTCATCCCGCTTGGTCGCCGCAATGGAGACCTTGGATTGTTTCGGCCGGCTCCCGAAGAAGGTCGACGCGGCCCGGCGCTTCTGCGCGCCACCACGGGCAGCCGGCACGGCAGACGAGCCCGCGCCTTCATGATCGGGCACCGGCTGGCGGTGTGGGGCGACTCTGGCCTCATCGCCTTCCCCCACGATGGTGTCTTCCATGGCGGCCGCTCCCAGGTCCGGATCGTCGGCGTCGTCCACCGTGCGGTCGGGGAGGAGCTGGCGCTCTACCCCCGCGGCCCCGGCTGTCGGCGGGAGAAGAGGGTTCTGCAAAAGGCAAACCAATTGATTAAAAGTCAGCTATCATGAGGCCGGCTACAAAAAAGGAAGAAAATAAGAAAGAACTTACGGAAGGCGGAGGGTTGGCGCGGGAATACGGCTCCTTGCCGTATCGCCAATCCTCAGCGAGCTTGCAGTTGGAGACATAATTCACCATGTAAGACACCTCTGCGAGAGGCATCTCCCTGGTGCTCAGCCGGCACGGGTCGAAGCGGCCGCTCATTTGGCAGATCATGTGAGGCCGGCCTTGGAGCGGAAGAACCCGGCGCTCCATGAAGGCGGCCACCAAGTCGGCTCCGGTCAGGCCCTCCGACTGGATCATCACCCGAAGCTGGGAGACGGCTGCATTCTCGGCCTGAGACAGCGACCTGGCCCGGTAGCTCCATGAAGGCTGCCTCCCAGCCGGCGGGCCGGCTACGTAATCCGGCAGGTTGACGTAGTCGCCTTGCTGGGCGATGTTCTTCACGTAGAAATAAGACTTCTGCCAAAGCTTCACCGACTGGATTAGCAGAATGGACGGGAATAGATTGTTCTCGCTCGCCTGCCTCATGGCAATGAAGGCTCCGCAGGGGGCGGGCACGCCCGCGACGACGGTGCCGAGCTTGCTTTGGAAGAACTCCCCCCAGAGCTCGAGCATGGGGAGAACTCCAAGAAAGCCCTCGCACAAGGTGACGAAGGCCGACAGCAGCATCACCGCGTTGGGCGTGAGGTGATGCGGCTGGAGGTGGTAGAACTCGAGGAAGGCTCGAAGGAATCCGCTCGCCGGGAGGCCGAAGCCGCGAAGGCAGTGCGAGCGGAAGATCACCCGCTCGCCCTCCTCCGGTGCCGGCGAAATCTCCCTCGCCGGTGCTTGACGAACTCGCACAAGGTTCTCGCCGGGCAGACGCCGCGTCCGGCAGAGGAACTCGATGTGGTCCTCGTGGACGTTGGAGCCATCCCACGAGCTCGACAGCACCATGGGAGCGATGCGGCGGGGAGCAAGACGAAGCGACGGCGGAACGGCGCAGCAAAGAGTTGCTGCGGCGAAGAGAAGAAGAAGGAGGGCGAGGAGGGGTGGAGTGAGGGAGAGCGCGCGAGCCTCAGTCGCTCCCCCTCCTCCTCCTACTTATAGACCGCGCGGCGGAGCCGAGGAGGCGCGGCGTGGGGGAACGTGGGGATCGACTGCGCCCACTCCCCCACGTCCCGCGATTATTGTGCCATGATGGCAGAATAAAACCGCCGCGGGAAGACGAGCGGTCCGTGTGGGCCGCAGAAGATCCGCGCTCGGACCGAGGCCTGCGAGTGGGGGCACGGGCCTGTGGCAGCGTCCCGTCGCGCGCGTGCGTTGGCAGAATTTCCTCGCCACGTGGCCCGCGTTCCCGCCTACGAGAAACGGGGCTTTTCCGAAGAAGGCGCGCACGAGCAAAGCCGGCCCCTCGGGATAGGAAGCTGACCTAGCTTCTCGTCCCTTTGTCAGCCTCGAAGCTCGATCAGCTTCGGGGACTACTGTCGGAGTAAATAACCATGGGTAGCCTAGCCGGCCCCCCTGGCCCTTCTGAAAAAATTACGAGCCGACTTCGGCCCTCAAGAATCCAAGACACAAGGCCGCCTTCCCCTTGCCGGCTATCGGAAGGCGGCCCGACTTCAGCCCTCATGAAGAGAAGACGGCCGCGAGAAGGCCGGCTCCAAGAAGCCGGCTCCCATAAAGCGATCAAGATCGTACCCTCGAAGTCTGCATCCACATAACGGCGATGTGACGGGGCGTGGCTGCAGTGAAGCCTGCCACCCACGAATCCCGGAGCACGCCTGGCACAGTGCGCCGTACGGGTGGCCATGACCCGTCCGGTGCAGCACTGTTGCCACGTTGACCCTGATGTCATCCACGACGGGCTACCAGTACGGCCCACGGGTGGTGGGCCCCTTCGGGCAGAGAGACACCCGAAGGCGGCCAGACCTCCCCCAGTCGGCCCAAGATAGAGTCGGCTCCCCACAGCCAGCTTGCCACCTCCCTCGAAGAAGACGCCCCATTAAGGAGATAAAACGCGGTGAGGCTACAGTGATCACCCACCGGGCGGCGGCACTGTAGCCACGCCCACTTCGGCGAAGCCCTCGCCACCAAGATTGAGCAACAGTAACCAGCCGCCGACAAGGCCCTGACAGTGGGGCCTGCCTGTCGACCAAGGAGCCGGCAGCCGTCGGGACCCACTAGCCGGCGGGCCCCAGCAGCCGGTGCAGAAGCCGGAGAGCGTAGACGCAGACAGTTGGTCCCCGCGCCTAGCCGGATTACCATTGTACCCCTGGGGGGTAGGCCTATATAAACCCCCCGGGGCATCCATGCAAAAAGAGATCAATCCCTGCTAGTTTCGGACACCACATAGGGAGGAGAAGAGAGCAAGCCGTGCCCTTCTTCCTCCTCTCACCAAACAGCTCAAGGAGCACCGTGTAGCTACTTGTTCATCTAGTGACCATGCGGAGACCCCGCAGAGCAGCAGTAGGGGTGTTATCTCCATGGAGAGCCCCGAAGCTGGGTAAGATTCGCCGGCGTGCATGTCTTCGCCTCATCCCGTTTCCAGGCACTGGCGACGTCTTACTGGCTCCCACAATGATAAGCCACCCGTTGGCATATGTCGCACCTACCACCTGACATTCGTCCACATAGATTAGGTGCAAATCGGGATGTAATGTTCCATCACCTATGAAAGGATTAGCTAGTAGTTTCTATATCATACCTGAAGGAATTTCAAAGTAAACATTTTCAGTAGGTTTAGGAGAAACTCTTTGATCTAATGGTCGGGGCGAAGATACCCTGAACAAGCCCCTCAAAGGATTATGTTCCATAGTAACAAGTGACAGTAAATTTTAGCACACTATATATATTTTTCCTTACCAAATTCCACCTACCAAAGGCGCTTCACTCCCTGGCAATGGCGCCAGAAACGAGTCTTGATGACCCAAAAGTATAGGGGATCTATCTTAGTCCTTTCGACAAGTAAGAGTGTCGAACCCAACGAGGAGCAGAAGGAAATGATAAGCAGTTTTCAGTAAGGTATTCTCTGCAAGCACTGAAATTATCGATAACAGATAGTTTTGTGATAAGGTAATTTGTAACACGTAACAAGTAATAAAAGTAAATAAGGTGCAGCAAGATGGCCCAATCCTTTTTGTAGCAAAGGACAAGCCTGGACAAACTCTTATATAAAGGAAAGCGCTCCCGAGGACACATGGGAATTATCGTCAAGCTAGTTTTCATCATGTTCATTTGATTCGCGTTCGGTACTTTGATAATTTGATATGTGGGTGGAGCGGTGCATGGGTACTGCCCTTCCTTGGACAAGCATCCCACTTATGATTAACCCCTATTGCAAGCATCCGCAACTACAAAAAGAAGTATTAAGGTAAACCTAACCATAGCATGAAACATATGGATCCAAATCAGCCCCTTACGAAGCAACTCATAAACTAGGGTTTAAGCTTCTGTCACTCTAGCAACCCATCATCTACTTATTACTTCCCAATGCCTTCCTCTAAGCCCAAACAATGGTGAAGTGTCATGTAGTCGATGTTCACATGACACCACTAGAGAAAAGACAACATACATCTCATCAAAATATCGAACGAATACCAAATTCACATGACTACTTATAGCAAGACTTCTCCCATGTCCTCAAGAACAAACGTAACTACTCACAAATCATATTCATGTTCATAATCAGAGGGGTATTAATATGCATAAAGGATCTGAACATATGATCTTCCACCGAATAAACCAACTAGCATCAACTACAAGGAGTAATCAACACTACTAGCAACCCACAGGTACCAATCTGAGGTTTTGGGACAAAGATTTGATACAAGAGATGAACTAGGGTTTGAGATGAGATGGTGCTGGTGAAGATGTTGATGGATATTGACCCCCTCCCGATGAGAGGATCGATGGTGATGATTTCCCCCTCCCGGAGGGAAGTTTCCCCGGCAGAACAGCTCCGCCGAAGCCCTGGATTGGTTCCGCCAAGGTTCCGCCTTGTGGCGGTGGAGTTTCGTCCCGTGAGCTAGCTTATGGTTTTTCCAGGACGAAAGACTCCATATAGCCAAAGATGGGCATCAGAGGGCTGCCATGAGGCCCACGAGGCAGGGGGCGCGCCCCCCACCCTCGTGGATGGTGGGTGGCCCTCTCTAGTACTTCTTTCGCCCAATATTTTTTATGTATTCTGAAACGTGATCCTATGAAGTTTCAGGACTTTTGGTGTTGTGCAGAATAGGTGCTCCTTTTCCAACCCAGAATTCCAGCTGCCGGCATTCTCCCTCTTCATGTAAACCTTGTAAAATAAGAGAGAAAAGGCATAAGTATTGTGACATAATGTGTAATAATAGCCCATAATGCAATAAATATCGATATAAAAGCATGATGCAAAATGGACGTATCACCTGGGCACGCCAGGAGAGGGTGGCGCACCCTGGTGGGTTGTTCCCACCCAGGGGCCCCACTTCGGTAGGTCTTGGCTCCAGAAATTCTTATATATTATATAAAAATTCCTCGAAAAGTTTCGTTCCATTCTGAGAACTTTTATTTTTGCATAAAATCAACACCATGGTAGTTCTGCTGAAAACAGTGTCAGTCCGGGGTTAGTTTCATGCAAATTAGAGTCCAAACCAAGAGGAAAAGCGTCAGAAAATGTAGATACGTTGGAGACGTATCACGTCCATTAACTTCCCGAGGGGGTTCCGGTAACCCCCGGTACTTCGGAAAATGCCTGATCTTTCCGAAACCATTCCGGTGTCCAAACATAACCTTCCAATATATCAATCTTTATGTCTAGACCATTTTGAGACTCCTCGTCATATCCGTGATCTCATCCGGGAATCGGAACAAACTTTGGTTCATCAAATCACATAACTGATAATACAAATCGTCATCAAACGTTAAGCTTGCGGACCCTACGGGTTCGAGAACTATGTAGACATGACCGAGACACATCTCCAGTCAATAACCAATAGCGGAACCTGGATGCTCATATTGGCTCCTACATATTCTATGAAGATCCTTATCGGTCAAACCGCATAACAACATACGTTGTTCCCTTTGTCATCGGTATGTTACTTGCCTGAGATTCGATCATCGGTATCACCATACCTAGTTCAATCTCATTACCGGCAAGTCTCCTTACTCATTCCGTAATACATCATCATGTGGCTAACTCATTAGACACATGGCTTGCAAGGCTCATAGTGATGTGCATTACCGAAAGGGCCCAGAGATACCTCTCCGATACACGGAGTGACAAATCCTAATCTTGATCTACACCAACTCGAAAAACACCATCGGAGACACCTATAGAGCATCTTTATAATCACCCAGTTACATTGTGACGTTTGATAGCACACAAGTTGTTCCTCCAGTATTCGGGAGTTGCATAATCTCATAGTCATAGGAACATGTATAAGTCATGAAGAAAGCAATAGCAATAAAACTAAACGATCATTATGCTAAGTTGACGGATGGGTCTTGTCCATCACATCATTCTCTAATGATGTGATCCCGTTAATCAAATAACAACACATGTCTATGGTTAAGAAACTTAACCATCTTTGATTAACGAGCTAGTCTAGTAGAGGCATACTAGGGACACTCTCTTTTGTCTATGTATCCACACATGTACTAAGTTTCCGGTTAATACAATTCTAGCATGAATAATAAACATTTATCATGATATAAGGAAATATAAATAACAACTTTATTATTGCCTCTAGGGCATATTTCCTTCAGTCTCTCACTTGCACTAGAGTCAATAATCTAGATTACATAGTAATGATTCTAACACCCATGGAGTCTTGGTGCTGATCATGTTTTGCTCGTGAGAGAGGCTTAGTCAATGGTTCTGCAACATTCAGATTCGTATGTATCTTGCAAATCTCTATGTCTCCCTCCTTGACTTCATTGCGGATGGAATTGAAGCGTCTCTTGATGTGTTTGGTTTTCTTGTCAAATCTGGATTCCTTCGCCATGGCAATAGCTCCAGTATTGTCACAAAATATTTTGTTGGACCCGATGCACTAGGTATGACACCTAGAACAGATATGAACTCCTTCATCCAGACTCCTTCATTTGCTGCTTCCGAAGCAGCTATGTACTCCGCTTCACACGTAGATCCTGCCACGACGCTCTGCTTGGAACTGGACCAACTGACAGCTCCACCATTCAATATAAATATGTATCCGGTTTGTGACTTAGAGTCATCCGGATCAGTGTCAAAGCTTGCATCGACGTAACCATTTACAACGAGCTCTTTGTCACCTCCATAAACGAGAAACATATCCTTAGTCCTTTTCAAGTATTTTAGGATGTTCTTGACCGCTATCCAGTGATCCACTCCTGGATTACTTTGGTACCTCCCTGTTAAACTGATAGCAAGGCACACATCAGGTCTGGTACACAACATTGCATACATGACTTTGATCACATAGGCATAGGGAATGACTTTCATTTTCTCTCTATCTTATCCAGTGGTCGGGCATTGAGTCTAACTCAACTTCACACCTTGTAACACAGGCAAGAACTCTTTCTTTCACTTATCCATTTTGAACTTCTTCAAAACTTTATCAAGGTATGTGCTTTGTGAAAGTCCAATTAAGTGTCTTGATCTATCTCTATAGATCTTGATGCCCAATATACAAGCAGCTTCACCGAGGTCTTTCGTTGAGAAATTCTTATTCAAGTATCCTTTTGTGCTATTCAGAAATTTAGTATCATTTCCCATCAACAATATGTCATCCACATATAATATCAGAAATGCTACAGAGCTCCCACTCACTTTCTTGTCAATACAGGCTTCTCCAAAAGTCTGTATAAAACCATATGCTTTGATCACACTATCAAATTGTATATTCCAACTCCGAGAGGCTTGCACCAGTCCATAAATGGATTGCTGGAGTTTGCACACTTTGTTACCACCTTTTGGATCGATAAAACCTTCTAGCTGCATCATATACAACTCTTCTTTAAAATATCCATTAAGGAATGCAGTTTTGATATCCATTTTCCAAATTTCATAATCATAAAATGCGGAAATTGCTAACATGATTCGGACAGACTTAAGCATCGCTACGGGCGAGAAGGTCTCATCATAGTCAAATCCTTGAACTTGTCGAAAACCTTTCGCAAGAAGTCAAGCTTTGTAGACAATAACATTACCATCAGCGTCAGTCTTCTTCTTGAAGACCATTTATTCTCTATTGCTTGCCGATCATCGGGCAAGTCAACCAAAGTCCATACTTTGTTCTCATACATGGATCCCATCTCAAATTTTATGGCCTCAAGCCATCTCATGGAATCTTGGCTCATCATCGCTTCCTCATAGTTTATAGGTTCATCATGGTCAAGTAACATGACCTCCAGAACAGGATTACCGTACCACTCTGGTGCGGATCTTACTCTGGTTGACCTACGAGGTTCGGTAGTAACTTGATCAGGAGTTTCATGATCATCATCATTAGCTTCCTCACTAATTGTTGTAGGAATCACTGGAACTGATTTCTGTGATGAACTACTTTACAATTCGGGAGAAGGTACAATTACCTCATCAAGTTCTACTTTCCTCCCACTCACTTCTTTCAAGAGAAATTCCTTCTCTAGAAAGGATCCATTCTTAGCAACAAATATCTTGACTTTGGATCTGTGATAGAAGGTGTACCCAACAGTCTCCTTTGGGTATCCTATGAAGACACATTTCTCCGATTTGGATTCGAGCTTATCAGGTTGAAGCTTTTTCACATAAGCATCGCAGCCCCAAACTTTAAGAAACAACAACTTGGGTTTCTTGCCAAACCACAGTTCATATGGTGTCGTCTCAACGGATTTAGATGGTGCCCTATTTAATGTGAATGCAGTCGTCTCTAAAGCATAACCCCAAAACAATAGCGGTAAATATGTAAGAGACATCATAGATCGCACCATATCTAATAAAGTGCGGTTAGGACATTCCGACACACCATTCTGCATTGTTTAAAATGAAGACCAAACTCATAACTCAAATATTCACCTCCACGATAAGATTGTAGAAATATTATTTTCTTGTTACGATGATTTTCCACTTCACTCTGAAATTATTTGAACTTTTCAAATGTTGCAGACTTATGTTTCATCAAGTAGATATACCCATATCTACTCAAATCATCTGTGAAGGTCAGAAAATAATGATACCCGCCACGAGCCTCAACACACATTGGACCGCATAGATCAGTATGTATTGTTTCCAACAAGTCTGTTGCTCGCTCCATTATTCCGGAGAACAGAGTCTTAGTGATCTTCCCATTAGGCATGGTTCGCAAGCATCAAGTGATTCATAATCAAGTGATTCCAAAAGTCCATCACCATGGAGTTTCTTCATGTGCTTTACACCAATATGACCTAAACAGCAGTGCCACAAATAAGTTGCATTAACATTATTAAACTTGTATCTTTTGGCTTTAATACTATGAATATGTGTATCACTACTATCGAGATTCAACAAAAATAGACCACTCATCAAGGGTGCATGACCATAAAAGATATCACTCATATAAATAGAACAACCATTATTCTTTGATTCAAATGAATAAATGTCTCGCGTCAAACAAGATCTAGAAATAATGTTCATGCTTAACGCTGGCACCAAATAACAATTATTCAGGTCTAAAACTAATCCCGAAGGTAGATGTGGAGGTAGCGTGCCAACGGCGATCACATCGACTTTGGAACCATTTCCCACACGCATCGTCACCTCGTCCTTAGCCAATCTTCTTTTAATCTGTAGCCCCTATTCCGAGTTGCAAATATGAGCAATAGAACCAGTATCAAATACACAGGCGCTACTACGAGCATTAGTAAGGTACACATCAATAACATGTATATCAAATATACCTTTCACTTTGCCATCCTTCTTATCTGCCAAATACTTGGGGCAGTTCCGCTTCCAGTGACCAGTCCCTTTGCAGTAGAAGTACTCAGTCTCAGGCTTAGGTCCAGACTTGGGCTTCTTCACTTTCACAACAACTTTCTTGTCGTTCTTCTTAAAGTTCCCCTTCTTCCCTTTCCCTTCTTCTTGAAACTAGTGGTCTTGTTAAGCATCAACACTTGATGCTCTTTCTTGATTTCTACCTCTGCAGCCTTTAGCACCGTGAAGAGCTCGGGAATTATCTTATCCATCCCTTGCATATTATAGTTCATCACGAAGCTTTGGTAGCTTGGTGGCAGTGATTGAAGAACTCTGTCAATGACACTATCATCAGGAAGATTAACTCCCAGTCGAGTCAAGTGGTTGTGGTACCCAGACATTCTGAGTATATGTTCACTGACAGAACTATTCTCCTCCATCTTGCAGCTGTAGAACTTATTGGAGACTTCATATCTCTCAATCCGGGCATTTGCTTGAAATATTAACTTCAACTCCTGGAACATCTCATATGCTCCATGACGTTCATAAAGTCGTTGAAGTCCCGGTTCTAAGCCGTAAAGCATGACCCACTGAACTATCGAGTAGTCATCAGCTTTGCTCTGCCAGACGTTCATAACGTCTGGAGTCGCTCCTGCAACGGGTCTTGCACCTAGCCATGCTTCCAGGACGTAATTCTTCTGTGCAGCAATATCGATAATCCTCAAGTTACGGATCCAGTCCGTGTAGTTGCTACCATCATCTTTCAACTTAGCTTTCTCTAGGAACGCATTAAAATTCAAAGGAACGGTAGCACGGGCCATTGATCTACAATAACATAGACATGCAAAATACTATCAGGTACTAATTTCATGATAAATTAAAGTTCAATTAATCATATTACTTAAGAACTCCCACTTAGATAGACATCTCTCTAGTCATCTAAATGATCACGTGATCCATATCAACTAAACCATGTTCGATCATCACGTGAGGTGGAGCAGTTTTCAATGGTGAACATCACTATGTTGATCATATCTACTATATGATTCATGTTCGACCTTTCGGTCTTAGTGTTCCGAGGCCATATCTGCATATGCTAGGCTCATCAAGTTTAAACCGATTATTCTGCGTGTGCAAAACTGGCTTGCACCCATTGTATGTGAATGTAGAGCTTATCACACCCGATCATCATGTGGTGTCTCGGCACGACGAACTGTAGCAACGGTGCATACTCAGGGAGAACACTTATACCTTGAAATTTAGTGAGAGATCATCTTATAATGCTACCGCCATACTAAGCAAAATAAGATGTATAAAAGATAAACATCACATGCAATCAAAATAAGTGATATGATATGGCCATCATCATCTTGTGCCTTTGATCTCCATCTCCAAAGCACCGTCATGATCACCATCGTCACCGGCTTGACACCTTGATCTCCATCGTCGCATCGTTGTCATCTCGCCAACTATTGCTTCTATGACTATCGCTACCGCTTAGTGATAAAGTAAAGCAATTACATGGCAATTGCATTTCATACAATAAAGCGACAACCATAAGGCTCCTGCCAGTTGCCGATAATGGTTACAAAACATGATCATCTCATACAACAATTTATATCTCATCACGTCTTGACCATATCACATCACAACATGCCCTGCAAAAACAAGTTAGACATCCTCTTCTTTGTTGTTGCAAGTTTTACATGGCTGCAACGGGCTTCTAGCAAAAACCGTTACCTACGCATCAAAACCACAACAATTTTTCGTCAAGTGTGTTGTTTTAACCTTCAACAAGGACCGGGCGTAGTCAAACTCGATTCAACTGAATTTGGAGAAACAGACACCCTCTAGCCACCTGTGTGCGAAGCACGTCGATAGAACTAGTCTCATGAACGCGGTCATGTAATGTCGGTCTGGGCCGCTTCATCCAACAATACCGCCGAATCAAAGTAAGACGTTGCTGGTAAGCAATATGACTATTATTGCCCACAACTCTTTGTGTTCTACTCGTGCATACAACATCTACGCATAGACCTGGCTCGGATGCCACTGTTGGGGAACGTAGTATTTCCAAAAAATTCCTACGATCACGCAAGATCTATCTAGCAGAAGCATGGCAACGAATGGGAGAGTGTGTCCACATACCCTCGTAGATCGAAAGTGGAAGCGTTTAGTAATGCGGTTGATGTAGTTGAACGTCTTCGCGATCCGACCGATCCAACCACGGCACCTCCGCGTTCAGCACACGTTCAGCTCGATGACGTCCCTCAATCTCTTGATCCAGTTGAGGACGAGGGAGAGTTCCGTCAGCACGACGGCATGGCGACGGTGATGATGAAGTTACCGGCGCAGGACTTCACCTAAGCACTACGATGATATGACCGAGGTGTGTAACTGTGGAGGGGGCACCGCACACGGCTAAGATAAGGCTTGGTGTGCCTTTGGGGTGCCCCCTCCCACGTATATAAAGGGGGAGGAGAGGTGGCCGGCCCAAGGGGGCGCACCATGGGGGGGACTTCTACTTGGACTCCCGGTCCAAGTAGGATTCGCCCCCCTTTCCTATTCCCATTAGGAGAAGGAGGGCTTTCCTATTCCCATTAGGAGAAGGAGGGAAGGAGGTGGAGGAGAGAAGGAAAGGGGGGCACGCGCCACCACCTGGCCACCACCTCCTCTCTCCACTAGGGCCCATGAAGGCCCATTAACTCCCGGGGGGGTCCGGTAACCCCCGATACTCCGGAAAATGCCTGAACCTTTACGAAACCATTCCGGTGTCCAAACATAACCTTCCAATATATCAATCTTTATGTCTCAACCATTTCGAGACTCCTCGTCGTGTCCGTGATCTCATCCGGGACTCGAAACAAACTTCGGTTCATCAAATCACATAACTCATAATGCAAATCGTCATCGAACGTTAAGTGTGCAGACCCTACGGGTTCGACAACTATGTAGACATGACCGAGACACATCTCCGGTCAATAACCAATAGCGGAACCTGGATGCTCATATTAGCTCCTACATATTCTACAAAGATCTTTATCGGTCAAAACGCATAACAACATACGTTGTTCCCTTTGTCATCGCTATGTTACTTTCCTGAGATTCGATCGTCGGTATCACCATACCTAGTTCAGTCTCATTATCGACAAGTCTCTTTACTCACTCCGTAATGCATCATCCTGTGGCTAACTCATTGGACACATTACTTGCAAGGCTCATAGTGATGTGCATTACCGAGAGGGCCCAGAGAGACCTCTCTGATACACGGAGTGACAAATTCTAATCTCGATCTATGCCAACTCAACAGACACCATCGGAGACACCTGTAGAGCATCTTTATAATCACCCAGTTATGTTGAGATGTTTGATAGCACACAAGGTGTTCCTTCGGTATTCGGGAGTTGCATAATCTCATATTCAGAGGAACATGTATAAGTCATGAAGAAAGCAATAGCAATAAAACTAAACGATCATTATGCTAAGCTAACGGATGGGTCTAGTCCATCACATCATTCTCTAATGATGTGATCCCGTTCATCAAATGACAACACATGTCTATGGTTAAGAAATTTAACCATCTTTGATTAATGAGCTAGTCTATTAGAGGCATACTAGGGACACTATGTTTTGTCTATGTATCCACACATGTACTAAGTTTCTAGTTAATACAATTCTAGCATGAATAATAAACATTTATCATGATATAACGAAATATAAATAACAACTTCATTATTGCCTCTAGGGCATATTTCCTTCACTTTCATTGAGAGTTCCACTGTGCCATCGACAGAAGGTCGGATGGCTTGTTCTATCATCAACAACGATGTTGTATCGGGGGAAACTTTCCTCCCCGGTCAAATTTTTGTGTTTGGTGGCTTCGCTCTGCGTGCCAACTCAATTGGCCATCTCGAACAGATCGACAGCTGCGCCTCTTGCAGAAGCAAAACCGTGACTCTCGCAGAAGAAAAAAAAAGGAAAACGTGTTTTTTTGCGCAATGTTTTTTTATTTTTGTCGAAAAGCTAAGGAAGACCGGTGAAAAACCAAAACGTCGAAAAAACTCGGAAAAACCATTTAAAAACCCAAAAACGTGTGCAGAAAAATAAAATAAAAATAAAATCCGAAGGGGGCGCCCAGAGCGCGACACATGGCAAATGGTTGAGAGCGCCCCAAATGACACTGATCGTTGCGAGGCTCCTGAAGGAGCGCTCGTTAACTAGTTGCTCCCAAATGACCATAAGTCATGTTATTTTATGAAGGAATGAAAACAATTCTATATGGAATGGGTTGGGAATTATGCCTAGATCCCGTGTAAATGGAAATTTCATTGATAAGACCTCCTCAATTGTAGCCAATATATTATTGTGGATAATTCCGACAACCTCAGGAGAAAAAAAGGCATTTACTTATTATAGAGATGGTGTGATTTGACTCTTTTTTTGCTCGGTTCGCCCTTCTGCTGGGCCTTGTGGGCCCCTGCCCTAGGCTCCATCTAGGTCCTCTTGATGGGCCACCCCTGGTGCATATCCCCGTCAGCACCACCAATGGCTATGCTTTTCAAAAAACAATGGCTATGATGTTGCACATCCAGAGGAGGCAAACCTTCGTTCCCTTGTTTATGTTTATCTTCGACACAAAAAAAAGGTTTACGTTTATCTACTTTTTGAAGCGCCTTCCGAAATAGAACAGAGGAACAAGCTGCAAGTCACATCATATCAGAATGCAAGCTTTATCATGGAGGAAAAACAACATCAATCATCTTTCAAAGACTTGCATATAAGAAAATTATAAGCAAGGAGAAGTTCCTCGTGTCGCAATCATCTCATACTCTCTGCAATAGTCCGCTGCCTCGGTGACCAGACCCTCCATCTCGTAGTCCTCCAGCGGTACTTGGACATTCACCGACGCCGTAGCATCGTCTATATAACTGATGTCAGGCGTACCATCTGTCTCAACTCTTGTGGAAGTAACTATGAGATCACATCATGAAAAATTCAGCTCGGCTCTGCGTAGATGGTGGTGCTACTTTTAGATAACGCGTCATTCTGTTTTTGTGGTTCAGATCCTGACATATTTGTAGACGGCCACGTCAGCTTCCCAACAAGAAGGAAGCAAATATACCCATATGACAGGATATTACAAATAACTCATAAATGCCCCGTAAATAAGAAAAGATCACATTCTGTGTTTCAGAAATGTCCTCAAACTTAATGTAGCAGGTGTGAAGAAATGGACAGTGAGGGGCCTCAAGTACAGAGTATTTCAAAACGCATGCGCGGTGCAGCCACAGCCTTTGGTAGTTTACCCATCCGCATTTTGAAACTTGAAGTTTGCAGGAATTTCATATGGAATGGGAAATTCAAATGTGGAGAGGCTTCCATTCAGTTCCAAAATAATGTTACAGCTATTGACCTATTTTCCTGCGAGTCTGGTGGAAAAAAGGCAACTAGGATAAACAGAAGCTAAATGACGATGTTTCTCAAGATTAGAAAAAGCGAATAATGAACCACTGAGAATGGGTCAGCCCATTCTAGCATGAAGTTGGAAGTGGACACAAGCCATGGTAATAAACTAAATTAACCAGTGTTGTGGCACACTAGTAGTTCCTTGCTGGATTCTATCTAAGATCATTACTGCAAGTCCAGGATACTATCACAACTTCCTTCCAGTTTGAGAAAGTATCAGACCTTTGTGAAGGAACTTGCAGGGTTTTGGCATGCATATTCTCAAACTGTCACTGCAAACTGCAACTGTGATTCTACCAATACAAGCAAACCTAATATGGTGGACGCCAGACAACAAACCAAGCACGTGCCGATAGCACTCCACATATAGATAATCATTGAATAGTTGAACACTTTTAGCGGTAAATATGCTGAAGCAGTAGATAGGTACACTGGCATTTTGATAAAAGTGGTCCAATGCACACCCCTAAGTCTCAAGAAGTGAAACTCCAAAAGTTTTAATGCTTAACGAGAACCTACCGGTAACCACCTAGTATTCTGCTATTTTAGTACCAAGGACAATGGCTACTATTCATGCAAGCATATCCATTAGTTTTGTTATCTGTAAGCTACCACAATTCTCTGTAAAACATTTTCCCCATCTTGTAGATTGTAGTTCTGTAAAACACTACAATTTGCAATTCACATAACAGATTCTTACTGAGGTTAAAGTAGATCAGTATCATCCTTGCATCTTCCACAAGGTTTTATACACATTCTCGGCATATGTTATAGAGTAGCAAAACTATAAAGGAAAGTTTTGAACAAGCATGGTGAGTGCAGGCATGCACTAACATTTGGATCATACTCCCTCCTTCCGGAATTACTCTCTCTGTAAACTTATATAAGACGTTTTAGGTCACAAAGGGAGTATTTTCTAGCTAGATACTCAAAGTGATAGTAAGCAAGGAGACCATCAAGAGGAAGCACCAGTGCTAGCTCCCTTACAGCCCTCGGAGAAAACGTGACAGCCTCACACGGCTTCCATCTTTCGTCTGGAAGAACGGATGCTTGACTAGGCTCTCTTTGAAAGAGATCCCGAGAAGCTTTGGATCAACGTTCTCCCATAGGAATTTCTGGATCAACTCGCCCTTGTTGTCACAGTGAAACAGGGAGAGGAATCAACAAATGCGACCAATTAGCAACATATCTCCGTTCTCAGACACAACCTTGCCGTATAGACACTGAACACATTTACCATCTTCCATCATATCCTCCTCCGGCAATTCAGTCCAGTACTTTGATGACCATACTTCCGCCTTGTAGTCCTTCAACACCCATGCTTTCATGTTCATGGTAGCGGTATCTATATAGCAGATGCCGAGCATACCATCCATCTGAAGCAGATGTGCCAAGCTGGTGGCTATGGGAGATTGCATCCAGCTGAATGACTCTGCCACCATGTTGAAAATTATAATCTTGTTGTTGAAAGCATGCCAGTGTAGGCAGCCACGTAGCAGGAGAGGCAGGCACTCGGAGGCTTGAAGGTGCCTGTCAGTGTCAAAACCGGCGGATCACGGGTAGGGGGTCCCGAACTGTGCATCTAGGCCAGATGGTAACAGGAGGCAGGGGACACGATGTTTTACCTAGGTTCAGGCCCTCTTGATGGAGGTAAAACCCTACATCCTGCTTGATTAATATTGATGATATGGGTAGTACAAGAGTAGATCTACCACGAGATCGGAGAGGCTAAACCCTAGAAGCTAGCCTATGGTATGATTGTATGTTGTGGTTGTTGTCCTACGGACTAAAACCCTTCGGACACAAGGTCGGTTACAAAGGAGGAGATATCCATATCTGTATTGCCTAGCTTGCCTTCCATGCCAAGTAGAGTCCCATCCGGACACAAGACGAAGTCTTCAATCTTGTATCTTCATAGTCTAATAGTCCGACCAATGGAGATAGTCCGGCTGTCCAGAGACCCCCTAATCCAGGACTCCCTCAGTAGCCCCTGAACCAGGCTTCAATGACGATGAGTCCGGCGCGCAGTATTGTCTTTGACATTGCAAGGCGGGTTCCTTCTCCGAATACATCACAGAAGAATTGGAATACGAGGATAGTGTCCGACCCTGCAAAATAAGTTCCACATCCCACCGTAGAGAGAATAATATTTTTGCAGATCTAATTTGCTGACTTGTCTTAATAGTATGACGTCACGTCATGGCCCGAAGATTATTTGAACCGTTCCCTTCAACCAGCCCCGCACATAACGCGAGGCAGTTTTTCGACACGTCTTGTCAAAGCAGAGATCATGTCCCCTTATTACGGGATTCTCATGAATACGGGTGTGGGTAGCCCAACCGCGCCATCAACTACGGTGCTTGGGGGATAAGCGAGTTTTATCAGGCAAGTGGGGACGCTTAGTTTTGTCCGCCCATATAAAGGGATAAGGATTCACCTTTCTATCCACGCCTTCTTCCTCCCTTGCTCATCTGTTTTCGCACACTCGAGCTCTAGCGCCCAAGTCCACACTTCCCACCTCAACCTTCTCCAACCATGTCCGGAGCGGGAGGCGGGTGGATGGTCTCCTCCGTCATGGAGGGAGACATCAAGAAGCTGCATGAAGCCGGATACTTAGCCGCGAACATCGCGCATCGGCTGCCCGCTGCGGGGTAGATCGTTCCTACCCCGGAACCTCATGAGAGGGTAGTTTTCCTCCACCACTTCCTCCACGGACTAGGGTTTCCCCTCCATCCATTCATCCGTGGTCTCATGTTCTACTAATGGTTGGACTTTCATGATCTGGCCTCGAACTTCATCCTCAACATTTCGGCGTTCATCGTCGTGTGTGAGGCTTTCCTACGCATCGGGCCCCACTTCGGCATGTGGTTAAAGACCTTCAATATCAAGCCGAAGGTGGTACGAGGCCAACAAGCAGAATGCGGCGGAGCCATGGTGGGAAAGATGCCCAAAGTCATATGGCTCGAAGGATCCTTCATGGAGACAATAAAGGGGTGGCAATCGGCGTGGTTCTACATCACCGAGCTGCGCGACGCCAAATGGGTGGCAGCCCGCGAGTTTCGATCCGGATTCCCTACACGGCTCACCTCTTGGAAAGAGAAGGGCTTGTCGTGGGGTTCGTCGGTGGAGCTGGATGGACTCCAGAAATGTATCCGGAGTATGGCGAGCAAGAAGCTCAAGCTTGTCAACATAGTCCAAGTTATGCACATCCGCCAGATCCTCCCGTGTCAACAACGGGATTTTACCTTGTGGGAGTTCGACCCGGCCCGGCACCAGACTCTGAGCGAGCTCTTTGACACGATGCACAAGGACATCTGGAAGGTGCTGTTCAAGGGCACCGAGGTCCCTCCTTCTCTCGCCGAGGACCGCGGACAAAGTGCAAAGCGCCTAGCGCGTTCGGTGAGTTCAATACGTCCCATAAGACATTTATTTTCCCTAGCTTAATTATGTGCGTGGTCTAATCTCCATGCCTTTGACAGGAATGGGTGGAGATGTCGGGGCAGATCGACTATCCGGCCCCTTTGCCTGAAGATACTGTGGGCGCTCTCCTGACGGATATGCTGATTCCGGCTCCTTACAAGGTGCCGGAGAAGACCAAGAAGGCCAAGCGAACCCGAAAGAGTTCCCGGCGCCAGGTGTTATCAGACTCATCGTCTGATAACTCTGTGGCACACTCCTCCCCCGGAGACGAGGAGAAAGAAGAAGATGCTCCCCCACTAGGCGGGGGAGACAAGAAAAGGAAGGCCGCCCCAACTGGGAAGGACGAAGGGTCCAAGAAGGGAAGGACTCTCGTTCCGGACAGTTCCACCGCCGCCGACGAAGGCGAAGACGAGTGGTTGCCTAGGGACAAGCCCTCAGGGAGATCGTAAGTATTCCGATACCAGAGTAACTCATAGGATTCCTTTGTCGCACTGCTTTCCCTAACGCCGAACATAATTATGCAGGCCGCCACGAGCCAATATCGAGGTATCATCGGACGGCTCCCTGGGCTCGTCGGACATGGACAGCGATCCAGTCCCGACCGCCACCTCCCCTCATCCTATCGACGAAGCCGAGGTGTTGTCTCAAGAGGCACCGGATCGAGGGGAGACAGTCCCGGAGGCGCCTCAAGGCGACCTTCCGGACTCGGGAGCCGAGGGGACGGGGCCCCTGAGAGCTCAGAGTTCGGCTCTCAGCCGAACACCGCGCCGGAACCTCCAGCGGTTCCAGGCTCGGGCAGGCGGCCTTCTTCTAAGAGGGGCAAGACGCCTGTGCCGGTGACCTATGTCCATCCAGAGGTGCCGGACAATCTGCTGGAAGCGCTTCACAGCGCTTCCATCGACGAGGAGCACCACACTATCATGAGTGCAGTGATCCAGAAGGTTCAATCCGCCAAGAGCGGATTGACTGAAGCCTGTGCTAGCCTTCTAACAGGCTTCGAGGTAAGTGTTTTAAAATGTAGTAGGAATATTACCGCATAGACAGTAGCCCCTGATTCTTTGTTCGGTGTTCACAAAGAAAAGCCAAACAGAGGATCAAATAATATCGCAGGAGTCTAATATAAGTGTGTCAATATGCATATGCATGCTTCGCTGCTGGCATCCGCCGCACTGACTGCGGAGGTCGCCGTACTGAAGCAGGACCTCGAGGGGTCCAGGAAAGAGCTCGGCCTTGCCAAGAGGCAGCTCGAGGAGAACAAGGGTAAGTAATACCCTATCTATAGATATGTATATATAAAAGAGGACGCGATTCCAAAATGATAGGATCATCGTATGTTTGCCAGGGGCCACGACCGAGGTGGCGGCCCCCCTAAAGAAAGCACTAACCAAGGCCGAAGATAAAGCGGCCAAGGAGCGCACCGAGCGAGAGAAGCACGAGACTCGGGTGGGTGAGGTGCAGCAAGAGCTCCAGGCTCTCGTGGCGAAGCACGAGGCGTTGGAGCTTGACTCAAAGATGCAGGAGTCTGAGCTTGCCGCGGCCCTCGAGAGTGTAAAAGGTGCCAAGGCCGAAGCCCAAAAGGCCCTCCAAGAGATCGACGCGATGAAGAAGATAGCGCCGGGTAAGTCTTTCTATATGCAAAGCAAGCATGTAAAAGTAAATTACCGATTACTTACCCGGATCCAGAGCTCTTCAGGAGCATTCGCAGATTTGCCCCGCAGTGTGTCCGATGCCGCACAATTTTACCAGACCAAGGACAGAAGCTCGACGGAGAAGCTGTTCTGGTCTCAGTATGCTGAGGCCGGATATCTGGTGCCAATGAGCGACCAGCTGAAGCAGATGGTCGAGCTACATAAGGCAGCCGATCAGTCCATGAAGAGCTTTATAGTCTGGCTATGGCCTGGCGACGCCCTTTCGAACAACTTCTTCGGCCTGGTGAGGTGGCTTCTGGATGCCTGCCCATGGCTGGAGGTCGTCAAGCGATCTGTCTGCATTGAAGGTGCATGCCGGGCTTTTGCCCATCTGAAATTGCACTGGGTCAAGCTAGACGCCGTGAAGCTGATCAAGGAGGGGCCGCCGGAGGGCAAGGAGCACCGCCACCCCGAGATGTACTACGAGGGTGTTCTGCCGGGTGCCCGTCTTATCGTGGATGAGTGTTCAAAAGATGTAATATTTGAATGAGACTTGCTCGTTTTATCCTGTATTTATGAAAACTTGTTTCATATGCGCTACGCAACGCTTGTTTGAATTTAAAATATTACCTTATGTTTGGCTATTTATCCAATCTGAGAGATGGCTAGTCCTCGGCTTCTGCCCCCATGCCACGAGTGCTGGGGTGTTCGGGATAAACCTGAGCACTCTTGTTCCCATGTTTGGGTCCTTCGAGGGAGGTGCTCAGCACAGCGAACAAGGCAACCGGACTAATAATGCTTTATCACTCTCACTTAGCCATAGAATTCTATAATTTAAAATTTCGGCGAAGCCCCTGGTATTCAAAAGGCTGAATTTGGGGCGCGATACACGCCTTTAAGCCGGACAGAGCCGGCCCCTCGCTCTAAGCGGCATAAGTCTTTAGGGACTCGAAAACCTCGCCGAACAGCGACCAGTCTCTCGCCTTATCATGACAGTTAGTTTTAGCTTTCTCTACTGAGGTGCTGAACCCAGCAGAACTGGGGCACAATCGCAGTAGTTCTCCTAGCGCTACCTTAGCCGATAGAGCGGAACGTAAGGTACCAAAACATAGGAGCCGGGCAAACCCAACATTTGACCAAAGACATGATTCGGAGCTGATGCATATAATGCTATAAGTTCGGGGTGCCGCACTTGTGAAAGTGTTCGGACTTTTCACACCGCATTGTGGGGTACATAAGCCCCTGGTGTATTGGCCGTACCAAAGTGTACGGTTGCAAGGCGTCATTATGAACACAAAGATATATATATTTATATAACAAGAATGCAATAATAATCGTAATGTCATGCATTGTTTGTTCAAAAAATTGCGTAAAGGCAGATTGATACAGATAGTGCGATAAGCAAAGAGTAGGACTATGTCCCTTCCAAGGGCAAGCTGAGGAATGATATTAAATTGAATATTTCACTCGTTACTGTAATCAACCTGGGAATTCCGTGGTATAACGTAGCTGTCTGCCTCCTTGGTTGCTGCATCATGTGTTCGGCAATAGTGCTGCCGAATAGTGTTTCCAGATATTAAGGTCCTGAAAGAAAAAGAAAAATAACCAAACGGGAAGCCCCTAGTGTGGTTTAGGCCGCGTCTTGGGGCGTGCCGCAGTTGTGCCCCCCTCCCCACCTGTGCCCATGGTATTTTTAATGCGTAATTATGTATGCGCGGCATGAGTTTCACCGCTGGGCTGGGATTGGGGTGGCCACCGTATTGCTATGCAAGCTCAGATCGCGCCAGGCGGTCTATTTGCCGATTACCCCGAGCGTGCTTGAAGGTGGCCGGGCTGTGAAGCACCAAACTGGTTGATTGCCTTGAGAGGCTGCTTTGCGTTTCTGCTGCGAGGGCTACGGTGTGCTCCTCTGTTCGGACAGAGCGCTCTGTGCTTCCATTGACTGTAATAACTCTGCGAGGTCCTGGCATCTTGACCTTGAGGTATGCATAATGCGGTACCGCATTGAATCTAGCAAATGCGGTTTGCCCGAGCAGCGCGTGATAACCACTACGGAACGGGACTATATCGAAGATGAACTCTTCGCTTCGGAAGTTATCCGGGGATCCAAAGACCACTTCCAGTGTAATTGAGCCTGTGCAATGGGCCTCAACACCTGGAATGACGCCCTTAAAGGTCATTTTTGTGGGTTTGATCCTTGAGGGGTCTATACCCATTTTGCACACTGTGTCCTGATAAAGCAGGTTCAGGCTGCTGCCGCCATCCATAAGGACTCGAGTGAGGTGAAATCCGTCAATGATTGGGTCTAGGACCAGGGCGGCGAATTCGCCATGATGGATACTAGTGGGGTGGTCCCTGCAATCGAAGGTGATCAGGCAGGAGGACCAAGGGTTGAACTTTGGGGCGACTGGCTCCAATGCATATACGTCCCTGAGCGCACGCTTCCGCTCCCTCTTGGGGATGTGGGTTGCGTATATCATGTTCACCGTCCGCACTTGCGGGGGAAACCTCTTCTGTCCTCAAGTGTAAGGCTGCCGGGGCTCTTCCTCGTCATCGCTATGCGGCCCCTTGTCCTTGTTTTCGGCAATTAACTTGTCGGCCTGCTTGAACACCCAACAATCCCTGTTGGTGTGATTGGCTGTCTTGTCTGGGGTGTCGTGTATTTGACACGAGCGATCGAGTATACGGTCCAAGCTGGACGGACCCGGCGTACTTTGTTTGAATGGCTTTTTCCGCTGACCGGGTTTAGAGCCTTTGAATCCAGCATTGGCTGTCGTATCCTCAGCATTTTTGCTGTTAATGCGGCGCTTATGTTTGTTGCGACGTGACCTGCTATTGCCATCCTTGGTATCTGAGGTACCATGGTTCTTTGATATGTTATTACTGCGAGCTAGCCAGCTGTCTTCTCCTGCACAAAAGCGGGTCATGAGCGTCGTGAGAGCTGCCATAGATTTCGGCTTTTCCTGGCCAAGGTGCCGGGCTAGCCACTCGTCTCGGATGTTGTGTTTGAAAGCCGCTAAGGCCTCCGCATCCGGACAGTCGATGATTTGATTTTTCTTTGTAAGGAACCGAGTCCAGAATTGCTTGGCCGACTCTTCTGGCTGCTGAATTATGTGGCTCAAGTCATCGGCGTCTGGTGGTTGCACATAAGTGCCCTGAAAGTTGTTGAGGAATGCGGCTTCCAGATCTTCCCAACAACTAATGGAGTCCGCTGGCAAGCTGTTAAGCCAATGCCACGCTGGTCCTTTGAGCTTTAGTGGGAGGTATTTGATGGCATGTAAGTCATCACCGCGGGCCATGTGGATGTGGAGGAGGAAATCCTCAATCCATACTGCGGGATCTGTTGTGCCGTCGTATGATTCAATATTTACATGTTTGAAACCTTCTGGGAATTGATGTTCCATTACTTCATCTGTGAAGCATAAGGGGTGTGTGGCGCCTCTGTATTGGGCTATATCATGACACAGCTCAAATGGGTCTTGCCCGCTGTGTTCGGCCCGGCCGGATTTTCTTTTACTGTATCCGGCGTGATGTTTATCGTCTCGCAGAGTGGTGCACCGTCGTGATCCGTAGATCGATCTTGCATGCTTTGCTTTGTCCTCCAATATGTCTCGCAGGTCTGGCGTATCTCCCCATGCCTTTTTATTTGAATGGCGTCGGGGTGGAGGCTGAGCTTTTGGCTGGAATGCCTCTCTATCGCGGCCACGAGGTGGCCGATTAGCCGTATCGTACGCTTCTTCCTCTAGTCAGGGTAGTAGCCTGCACTTTGGGTAATTCTTGGAGGGGCGCTTGAGTTTATATTCCTCGGCCACGAGGACTTCAGTCCATCTGTCAGCTAGCAGATCTTGATTAGCTTGAAGCTGTTGCTGCTTTTTCTTCAGGCTATTTGTCGTGCCCATAAGCCGGCGCTTGAAGTACTCTTGTTCGACGGGATCCTCTGGTACGGCAAATTCATCGTCGCCGAGGCTTGCCTCGTCTTCAGAGGGGGGATGTAATTGTCATCCTCCTCCTCTCCGTCTGTCGCTCTCTCAGGAGAGCTGGCTCCTTCATCCTCCGGCTCTAAATCTTGCTGGAGGGGATTGTTGTTGTCTTCGGCACTATCCGGAGTGTTATTATCTCCTGTGTCGGTATCACCACTTTTGCTTTGACGGGACTTAGAGCGGCACCGCTGACGTCGGCGCTTGGGTTGCTTCTTGGAGGGGTCATCCTCCGCTATCTCGTCGCCATTGCCTTCGTTGGGTGTATCCACCATGTATATGTCATATGACGAGGTGGCTTTCCAGTGCCCTATAGGCGCTGGTTCATGTTCATCTCCTACATCGTCGTCCATACCGTCGATGTCTTCGGAGTCGAAGTCGAGCATGTCGGTTAAATCATCGACAGTGGCTACGAAGTGGGTGGTGGGTGGGCGTCGAATTTCTTCGTCGTCCGCATCCCAATCCTGTTGGCCATAGTCCGGCTAGGGCTCTCCTGACAAAGAGAGAGACCTTAGTGAATTTAGAATGTCGCCGAAGGGCGAGTGCTGAAAGATATCCGCGGCAGTGAATTCCATGATCAGCGCCCAATCGGATTCGATTGGCAGGGGCACGGATGGTTCGGAGTCCGAAAAAGAGTCCGGCACCTTGGAGTCACGGGCTGCGTGGAGGGTTAGGCTGGTGTTTGGCTCGATCGCCATTGAGACTGCAGCCCCTGAGGCGGTGTCTAACCACCCGTCCTCGATTGGCGCAGTGGGCTCCGGGTTAAGGGTCGGAGCTGTTGCGGGTGCGGCCTCTGGGGTACTGTTCGGCGGCAGAGCTAGGTCATACCCATCATGACAGTGCGGCGCGCCCGACTGTGGCTCGAATCCATTGAAGATCAAGTCTCCGCGGATGTCGGCCGTGTAGTTCAAACTTCCAAGCCTGACCTGATGGCCAGGGGCGTAGCTTTCAATCTACTCCAGATGGCCAAGCGAATTAGCCCGCAGTGCAAAGCCATCGAATACGAAGATCTGTCCAGGGAGAAAAGTCTCACCCTGGACCGCATCGCTATCGATGATAGTAGGATCCATCAAGCCTAACGGCGACGACACAGAGGAACTCTCAATGAAAGCACCAATGCCGGTGTCAAAACCGGTGGATCTCGGGTAGGGGGTCCCGAACTGTGCGTCTAGGCCAGATGGTAACAAGAGGCAGGGGACACGATGTTTTACCCAGGTTCGGGCCCTCTTGATGGAGGTAAAACCCTACGTCCTGCTTGATTAATATTGATGATATGGGTAGTACAAGAGTAGATCTACCACGAGATCGGAGAGGCTAAACCCTAGAAACTAGCCTATGGTATGATTGTATGTTGTGGTTGTTGTCCTGCAGACTAAAACCCTTTGGTTTATAAAGACACCGGAGAGGGTTAGGGTTACACAAGGTCAGTTACAAAGGAGGAGATATCCATATCCGTATTGCCTAGCTTGCCTTCCACGCCAAGTAGACTCCCATCCGGACACGAGACAAAGTCTTCAATCTTGTATCTTCATAGTCTAACAGTCTGGCCAATGGAGATAGTCCGGCTGTCCGGAGACCCCCTAATCCAGGACTCCCTCAGTGCCACCAGGACCTGTCCTTGTTCATGGATGGCGAGGCCACTGGCAGCCCGATGCATCTCTATTGCCCCTGGAATGAGCTGACGGTGAGGACGTAGTAGGCAACCCTACAACTCTTGTTGTCTGGATACTTCTAGAAGAGGACACGGTAGTCGCCCGACGGGCGGTGAGGGTACAGGGCCGCCACACTGCCGCCGGTCAGATCCGGGAGCTGGAGCCACTAGCGAGTCGCCGGATTGCAGATGTAGAAGCGGTGGTTGGAGAGGGAAAGGAGGAGGAGCCCGTCGCAGGAGGCGTGGATGGTGAAGCCACGGCAAGATTTGTTGTAGTCGTCGAACCCGAGGACGGGTCGGCGAGCGGCGGGGGTTTGTCGGATATCTAAGGCATCAACCATGGAGTGGGCGGCGTAGTCGTTACTCCTGGTGCGAAAGAAGACCAGTGGGAGCGATGGCTGGCGGCGGTGGTGGGCCATCAGGAACGCGGCGTCGGAGGCAGTGGCGCCAGGAGCGGCAGGCCGCGCGGCAGCGGAGGAGCTCCTTCGCCGGCACGCGAACAAGGATTTCCCACTGGACGACCTCGTCAGGGAGGGGGGCAGGGACGGCGACACGGTCACTCCTGCGCCTGCACGGCCTCCCGTTCACCAAGGATCCAGTGTCGCCGCCAGCCATCGCAGGTGGCTCGCCGGCGACAGTGAATCGTAGGGTTTGACCTGAATTTTGCGGTGATGCGACGAGGCCTGGTGGATAATTGGGCAAAGATGACTTGCACGAATATTAGAGTGCCAACCCACGGTGGATTAAGCCCTCTCACAACTTACTTTGTGCATTTTTAGTTAGTTTTTATTTATTCATTGCCCTAAAGGCTTCTTCAATTGTCTCATACCTAGGATGATTGTTTACCATTCTCCCTTTGACACTTTAACCAATATTACCATTTTCCCTATCTGAAGAGACGAATCTATGTGTCGGGATGATGTGGTAGCTGGCTCGATGACAACCCAGTCTTCTTCGAAGGAAGGCATATTTAAGCACTATACGTGTGACACATGTGATAAGCAATCCAAACTATTTAAGAAAAAATATATATTGTAATGATCAACTGCAAGAGTTACATGATGAAAGGGGCAAGGATTGTCCAAATTAGGCAGAGAAGTCATGGTTAAATCGATTATCCAAGCCCAACCAACGTATCCTATGAGTTGCTTGCTTTTGTTTCCCCAAAAAACTTTGCAAGAGTCTATCATTGATTTCATTCATTTTATGTACCAGCTCAGGTAGATTCTGGACCCTATCAGATAATTTTCAGAAGGGAACCAAGGTATGTATCTTGCCTGAATCAAAAGTTATATTTGTTCATGGAAGCGTGGAGATTGTGGAACTCTCGAGAAACAAATCAGATAATTATCAGATGGAAACAGAGGTCTGTGTTGGGTCAAAATCAAAAGAGTTTCTATTAGTAAAGGGATTGAGAATGTGGAAACCCCTAGAAGGAAAGCACCATTGATGGAAGGCAAGAAAGTTGAATCATCTGTATGGATAGTCAACGTTGCGAGGGATAGGAAAACACCTTTTAATGAGATCCTCATGATATATTCTCAATGCTCGGGTAAAGTTAGTAAGGACAAAAGTGATATTTGTTTTATCCCTAACACTCCAAAGTATAGGAGAATTCATGTCAAGCAGTTGTTGGGCATTCCTAGTGAGGCTTTCACAAAGCAGTATCTTGGACTCCCAACGACAGTAGGGGGATCACCAGTGGGACTTCTGATCATACTGATGAACGATTATTGAGCAAAGATGAATGGCTCATTCGAGAGGAATATGGCATGTGTGGCAAGAGAAACCCTAATCAAATCGGTAATCCTAGTGATTCTGACATATAGTATGAGATGCTTCTTGTTGACTAAGAAGATTTGCTCAAAACACTCCTCGTACATGGCTAGATATTGGTGGACCAGTTCCTTGGATAAGAGATCATTACACTGGCTTGCTTGGGATAAGCTCACAATACCTAAATGTAAAGACATGATGAGTTCTCGTGACCTGGAATTCTTTAACTTGGCACTGTTAGGGAAGCATGGATGGCGGCTTTTGACCGCCCCTGATTCATTTTGTGCTAGAGTGCATAAAGGGAGGTATTTCCCAGACTTAGATTTCATCCATGCTAATACCCCTTCGACTTCCTCTATGACGTGTGATAACCCACAAGTATAGGGCATCGCAACAGTTTTCGAGGGTAGAGTATTCAACCCAAATTTATAGATTCGACACAAGGGGAGCCAAAGAATATTTGAAGGTATTAGCAGCTGAGTTGTCAATTCAACCACACCTGGAGATTAACTATCTGCAGCAAGTAATCAGTAGCAAAGTAATATGATAGTTTTGATAGTAGTAGCAGTAGCAATGGTAACAGTAACAGTGATAGCAGTAATTTTCTAGCAAGTGTAACAGTGATGACAGCGGTACTAACTTAGCAAAAACAATATGGGAAAATTCGTAGGCATTGGATCAGTGACTTGTTGGATGATATTCATCATGAGACAGTTATAACATAGGGCAATACACCACTAGCTCCAGTTCATCGATGTAATGTAGGCATGTATTCCGTAAATAGTCATACGTGCTTTATTAAAAGAACTTGCATGACATCTTTTGTCCTACCCTCCCGTGGCAGCGGGGACCATATTGGAAACTAAGGGATATTAAGGCCTCCTTTCAATAGAGAACTGGAGCAAAACATTAACACATAGTGAATACATGAACTCCTCAAACTACGGTCATCACCGGGAGTGGACCCGGTTGTTGTCACTCCGGGGTTTCCGGATCATAACACGTAGTAGGTGACTATAACTTGCAAGATCGGATCTAGAACATGCATATGATGATGATAACATAAGCGGTTCAGATCTGAAATCATGGCACCCGGGCTCAAAGTGAGAAGCATTAAGCATGGCAAAGTCATAGCAACGTCAATCTAAGAACATAGTGGATACTAGGGATCAAGCCCTAACAAAACTAACTCGATCATGATGAATCCCATCCAACTCCTCACCGACCAGCGAGCCTACGAAAGAATTACTCACTCCCGGTGGGGAGCATCATGGAATTGGCGATGGAGAAGGGTTGGTGATGACGAAGAACGAAGATCCCCCTCTTCGAAGCCCCAAACGGACTCCAGATCTGGCCTCCCGAGGAAGAACAGGAGGTGGCGGCGGCTCCATCTCGTGGATTGTGATAATTCTTTCTCCCTGATTTTTTTTTGGAAAAATAGGATTTTATAGCGTTGGTTCCACGGTCTGCGGGGCCACCAGGTGGGGACAACCCACCTGGGCGCACCAGGAGAGGGGGGCGCGCCATGGTGGGTTGTGCCCACCCAGGTGCCCCTCTCCGGTAGGTCTTGGCTCCAGAAATTCTTATTATTGATATAAAAAATCCTGCAAAGTTTCGTTCCACTCCGATAACTTTTATTTCTGCACAAAAACAACACCATGGTAGTTCTGCTGAAAACAGCATCAGCCCGGGGTTAGTTTCATTCAAATCATGAAAATTAGAGTCCAAAACAAGAGGAAAAGCATTAGGAAAAGTAGATATGTTGGAGACGTATCAACGTGGCGAGCAATAATTGCAGGGAGGGATGCATCGAAGGATGGATTGATTACTCAGGTGGGCGAAGGATCCAGAATATCTGTGTGGGAGGATAAATGGATCCCGGATACTATATCTATGAAACCAATTTTCAAGTCGGACAATACCACGGTGCAGTTGGTCAGCGATCTGATTGACATTGATAACTGGAAGTGGAAAAATGAGTTCGTCCCTGAGATTTTCCTGTTGTTGGTGCAATAATTTGCCTCCTTATATTTTGGAGATTATTGACAAAAATAGTGAGGGACTAATGCGTTGGCAAGCACACATAGAGATTATAGGTCCCTGGAGTCGATAGGAGTTTCGAACAAACTCCAAAGATAATCTCCTGTGCTGCAGTAAAGATTATCATTGAAGATTATGGGTGACGAAGTTAACCCCCAGAAACTGCTGACACAAAGCAATAATTTCCTACTCAAGTTGAGAAAGAAAGGGATGACCGGGTTGTCACTCTTGCGCTTCAACGATAGTATTGTCTCCATCTTTCGCCCGCCCAGGGGTTAGGGGTAAGGGTTATCTTTACTTGAGGCCACCGAATGTATACAACTTAAGTCATATATATACTTCGGTACCTGGTGATACGTCTCCAACGTATCTATAATTTTTGATTGTTCCATGCTATTATATTATCAACCTTGGATGTTTTATATGCATTTATATGCTATTTTATATGATTTTTGGGACTAACCTATTAACCTAGAGCCCAGTGCCAGTTTCTGTTTTTTCCTTGTTTTAGAGTATCGCGGAAAAGGAAAATCGAACGGAGTCCAATTGACCTGAAACTTCACGGAACTTATTTTTGGACCAGAAGAAGCCCACGGAGTATCGGAGTTGGACCAGGAGAGTCTCGGGCTGCCCACGAGGGTGGGGGCGCGCCCACCCCCCTGGGCACGCCCCCCTTCCTCGTGGACAACCCAGAGGTCCACCGTCATACTTCTTCCTCCCATATATACTCATATACCCTAAAAACTTCGGGGAGCACAATAGATCGGGAGTTCCGCTGCCAGAAGCCTCTGTAGCCACCGAAAACCAATCTAGACCCGTTCTGGCACCCTGCCGGAGGGGGGACCCCTCACCGGTGGCCATCTTCATCATCCCAGCACTCTCCATGACGAGGAGGGAGTAGTTCTCCCTCGGGGCTAAGGGTATGTACCAGTAGCTATGTGTTTGATCTCTCTCTCTCGTGTTCTTGAGGTGATACAATCTTGATGTATCGTGAGCTTTTCTATTATAGTTGGATCTTATGATGTTTCTCCCCCTCTACTCTCTTGTAAAGGATTGGGTTTTCCCTTTGAAGTTATCTTATCGGATTGAGTCTTTAAGGATTTGAGAACACTAGATGTATGTCTTGTGTGGGATACCCGTGGTGACAATGGGGTATTCTATTGATCCACTCGATGTATCTTTTGGTGATCAACTTGCGGGTTCCGCCCATGAACCTATGCTTAGGGGTTGGCACATGTTTTCGTCTTGACTCTCCGGTAGAAACTTTGGGGCACTCTTTGAAGTTCTTTGTGTTGGTTGAATAGATGAATCTGAGATTGTGTGATGCATATCGTATAATCATGCCCACGGATACTTGAGGTGACATTGGAGTATCTAGGTGACATTAGGGTTTTGATTGATTTGTGTCTTAAGGTGTTATTCTAGTACGAACTCTATGATAGATTGGAAAGAATAGCTTCATGTTATTTTACTACGGACTCTTGAATAGATAGATCAGAAAGGATAACTTTGAGGTGATTTCGTACCCTACCATAATCTCTTCGTTTGTTCTCCGCCATTAGTGACTCTTTGTTGCATGTTGAGGGATAGTTATATGATCCAATTATGTTATTATTGTTGAGGGAACTTGCACTAGTGAAAGTGTGAACCCTAGGCCTTGTTTCAATGCATTGCAATACCGTTTACGCTCGCTTTTATCATTAGTTACCTTGCTGTTTTTACATTTTTAGATTATAAAAACTTATATTTATCATCCATATTGCACTTGTATCATCATCTCTTCGCCGAACTAGTGCACCTATACAATTTACCATTGTATTGGGTGTGTTGGGGACACAAGAGACTCGTTGTTATTTGGTTGCAGCGTTGCTTGAGAGAGACCATCTTCATCCTACGCCTCCCATAGATTGATAAACCTTAGGTCATCCACTTGAGGGAAATTTGCTATTGTCCTACAAACCTCTCCACTTGGAGGCCCAACAACGTCTACAAGAAGAAGGTTGTGTAGTAGACATCAAGCTCTTTTCTGACGCTGTTGCCGGGGAGGTTAGGGATCGAAGGTATATCTTTAGATCTTGCAATCGAATCTTTTTGTTTCTTGTTTTAGCACTAGTTTAGTTTATAAAAGAAAATTACAAAAAATGGAATTGAGTTTGCCTCATATGCTTCATCTTTTTAATATCTTTCGTGAGTATGATGGAAAGAAAAATTGTGCCAAAGTACTAGAAGAAGAAGTCTATAAAATGTTCGGCACTAAATCTCTGAATGATGAGCATGATTGCAATGTTGTTAGTATGAATTCCTTGAATATCCATGATGCTAATGATATGCAAACACAAGCTTGGGGAAGCTATGTTTGATGAAGATGATATTTTTTTGTACCCCAAGTTTTGATGAGAAAATTTATTATGATGAAAGCATGCCTCCTATTTATGATGATTATATTGATGAAAGTGGATTTGAAGAGGTCATGACTTTATTTAGTGATGAATCCACTATTTCGGAAGAGGTTCCAATTGATTATGTGAACAAAGTTGCTACCTATGATGATTATTGTGATGAAATGTATGCTATAAAGAATAATGATAACCATGAAACTTGTCATCTTGATTTTAATTTTCAATTGGATTATGCCTCACATGATAGTTATTTTGTTGAGTTTGCTCCCACTACTATTCATAAGAAGAAATTTGCTTATGTGGAGAGTAATAAAAATTCTATGCTTGTGCATCATGAAAATAGTGCTTTATGTGATAGTTATATTGTTGAATTCATTCATGATGCTACTGAAAATTATTATGAGGGAGGAATATATGCTTGTAGGAATTGCAATAATATCAAGTTTCCTCTCTATGTGCTTAAAGTTTTGAAGTTATCCTTGCTTTACCTTCCTATGCAAGTTGATTCTTGTTCCCACAAGTTGTTTGATCACAAAATCCCTATGCATAGGAAGTGGGTTAGACTTAAATGTGCTAGTCATATTCTTCATGATGCCCTCTTTATGATTCAATTGTTATCTTTTATGTGAGCATCATTGAAATCATCATGCCTAGCTAGGGACGTTAAACGATAGCGCTTGTTCGGAGGCAACCCAACTTTATTTTTGTTCCTTGCTTTTTGTTCCTGTTTAGTAATAAATAATTTATCTAGCATTTGTTTAAATGTGGTTTTATGCTTTTAATTAGTGTTTGTGCCAAGTAAAACCTTTGGGAAGGCTTGGGGAAAGTCTTTGCGATCATGCTGTAAAAAAACAGAAACTTTAGCGCTCACGAGATTTGCTGCCATTTTTTATTGGAGATTGCTATTTAGTTAATTATTTTTGAAGATCATTAAAATATAAATTCCTCATGTCCAGAAATTTATTTTATAATTTTTGAGGTTCCATAAGTTTGTGTTAGTTACAGATTACTACAGATTGTTCTGTTTTTGACAGATCTGTTTTTCATGTGTTGTTTACTTATTTTGATGAATCTATGGCTAGTAAAAGAGTTTATTGATGTCTACTACACAACCTTCTTCTTGTAGACGTTGTTGGGCCTCCAAGTGCAGAGGTTTGTAGGACAGTAGCAAATTTCCCTCAAGTGGATGACCTAAGGTTTATCAATCCGTAGGAGGCGTAGGATGAAGATGGTCTCTCTCAAGCAACCCTACAACCAAATAACAAAGAGTCTATTATGTCCCCAACACACCCAATACAATGGTAAATTGTATAGGTGCACTAGTTCGGCAAAGAGATGGTGATACAAATGCAATATGGATAGTAGATATGAGTATTTGTAATCTGAAATTATAAAAACAGCAAGGTAACGAATGATAAAAGTGAGCGTAAACGGTATTGCAATGTGTTGAAACAAGGCCTAGGGTTCATACTTTCGCTAGTGTAAGTTCCCTCAACAATACTAACATAATTGGATCACATAACTATCCCTCAACATGCAACAAAGAGTCACTCCAAAGTCACTAATAGCGGAGAACAAATGAAGAGATTATGGTAGGGTACGAAACCACCTCAAAGTTATTCTTTCCAATCAATCCGTTGGGCTATTCCTATAAGTGTCACAAGCATCCCTAGAGTTCGTACTAGAATAACACCTTAAGACACAAATCAACCAAAACCCTAATGTCACCTAGATACTCCAATGTCACCTCAAGTATCCGTGGGTATGATTATACGATATGCATCACACAATCTCAGATTCATCTATTCAACCAACACAAAGGACCTCGAAGAGTGCCCCAAAGTTCTACCGGAGAATCACAACGAAAACGTGTGCCAACCCCTATGCATAGGTTCCCAATGTCACGAAACCCGCAAGTTGATCACCTTAACATACATCAAGTGGCATGTGGTATCCCATTGTCACCACAGATATCCACGGCAAGACATACATCAAGTGTTCTCAAGTCTTTAAAGACTCAATCCGATAAGATTACTCCAAAGGGAAAACTCAATTCATTACAAGAGAGAAGAGGGGGAGGAGAAACATAAGATCCAACTATAATAGCAAAGCTCGCGATACATCAAGATCGTGCCAAATCAAGAACACGAGAGAGAGAGAGAGAGAGAGAGAGAGAGATCAAACACATAGCTACTGGTACATACCCTCAGCCCTGAGGGAGAACTACTCCCTCCTTGTCATGGAGAGCGCTGGGATGATGAAGATGGCCACCGGTGAGGGATCCCCCCTCCGGCAGGGTGCCGGAACAGGGTCCCAATTGACTTTTGGTGGCTACGGAGGCTTCTGGCAGCGGAACTCCCGATCTATCTTGCGTTCTAGAAGTTTTAGGTCACGTAGGTATATATGGGTGCAGGGGGTACGTCAGGGGAGCCACGAGGGCCCCACGAGACAGGGGGCACGCCCTAGGGGGGGTGCCCCCACCCTCGTGAGCACCTCGTTCCTTCCTTGATGTGGGGTCCAAGTCCATCAGGTGGGTTTCCTTCCAAAAATAACTTCTCTAGTTGATTTCATTCCGTTTCGACTCCGTCTGATATTCCTTTTCTTCAAAACACTGAAATAGGCATAAAATAGCAAATCTGGGCTGGGCCTCCGGTTAATAGGTTGGTCCCAAAAATAATATAAAAGTGGATAATAAAGCCCAATATTGCCCAAAACAGTAGATAATATAGCATGGAGCAATCAAAAATTATAGATACGTTGGAGACGTATCAAGCATCCCCAAGCTTAATTCATGCTCATCCTCGAGTAGGTAAATGACAAAAAGATAATTTTTGATGTGGAATGCTAGTTGGCATAATTTCAATGTAATTCTTCTTGCTTGTGACATGAATATTCAGATCCATAAGATTCAAGACAAAAGTTCATATTGACATAGAAAATAATAATACTTCAAGCATACCAACTAAGCAATTATGTTTTCTCAAAATAACATGGCCAAAGAAAGCTATCCCTACAAAATCATATAGTATTGCTATGCTCCATCTTCACCACACAAAATATTTAAATCATGCACAACCCCTATGACAAACCGAGCAATTGTTTCATACTTTTGATGTTCTCAATCTTTTTCAATCTTCACGCAATACATGAGCGTGAGCCATGGATATAGCACTATAGGTGGAATAGAATGGTGGTTGTGGAGAAGACAAAAAGGGAGAAGATAGTCTCACATCGACTAGGCGTATGAATGGGCTATGGAGATGCCCATCAATAGATATCAATGTGAGTGAGTAGGGATTGCCATGCAACGGATGCACTAGAGCTATAAATGTATGAAAGCTCAACAAAAGAAACTAGTGGGTGTGCATCCAACTTGCTTGCTCACGAAGACCTAGGGCATTTTGAGGAAGCCCATCATTGGAATATACAAGCCAAGTTCTATAATAAAAGATTCCCACTAGTATATGAACGTGACAACATAGGAGACTCTCTATCATGAAGATCATGGTGCTACTTTGAAGCACAAGTGTGGTAAAAGGATAGTAGCATTGTCCCTTTTAATTATTTTTTTATTTGGCCTTTCCCTTTTTTTTATTTGGCCTTTATTTCTTTTATGGCCTTTCTCTTTTTTTGGCCTTTTTGGGACAATGCTCTATTGAATGATGATCATCACACTTCTATTTATTTACAACTCAATGATACAACTCGATACTAGAACAAAGTATGACTCTATATGAATGCCTCCGGCGGTGTACCGGGATGTGCAATGATGCATGAGTGACATGTATGAAACAATTATGAACGGTGGCTTTGCCACGAATACAATGTCAACTACATGATCATGCTAAACAATATGACAATGATGAAGCATGTCATAATAAACGGAATGGTGGAAAGTTGCATGGCAATATATCTCGGAATGGCTATGGAAATGCCATAATAGGTAGGTATGGTGGCTGTTTTGAGGAAGGTATATGGTGGGTTTTTATGGTACCGGCGAAAGTTGCGCGATACTAGAGAGGCTAGCAATGGTGGAAGGGTGAGAGTGCGTATAATCCATGGACTCAACATTAGTCATAAAGAACTCATATACTTATTGCAAAAATCTACAAGTTATCAAAGCAAAGTATTATGCGCATGCTCCTAGGGGGATAGATTGGTAGGAAAAGACCATCGCTCGTCCCCAACCGCCACTCATAAGGAAGATAATCAATCAATAAATCATGCTCCGACTTCGTCACATAACGGTTCACCATACGTGCATGCTACGGGAATCACAAACTTTAACACAAGTATTCTTTAAATTCACAACTACTCAACTAGCATGACTCTAATATCACCATCTCCATATCTCAAAACAATTATCAAGTATCAAACTTCTCCTAGTATTCAACACACTTATAAGAGAATTTTATTATTAATCTTGTATACCTAGCATATTAGGATTTTAAGCAAATTACCATGCTATTTGAGACTCTCAAAATAATATAAGTGAAGCATGATAGTTCATATATTTCTTCAAAATAAAACTACCACCATGCTCTAAAAGGTATAAGTGAAGCACTAGAGCAAATGACAAACTACTCCAAAAGATATAAGTGAAGATCAATGAGTAGTCGAATAATTATGCAACTATGTGAAGACTCTCTAACATTTAGTAATTTCAGATCTTGGTATTCTATTCAAACAGCAAGCAAAGCAAAATAAAATGACATTCTAAGAATGGCAAACATCATGTGACGAAGCAAAAACTTAGGATCAACCGAAACTAACCGATAATTGTTGAAGAAGAAAGGTGGGATGCCAACCGGGGCATCCCCAAGCTTAGATGCTTGAGACTTCTTGAAATATTATTTTGGGGTGCCTTGGGCATCCCCAATCTTGAGCTTTTGTGTCTCCTTAATTCCTCTCATATCACGGTCTCCCTAAATCTCAAAAGCTTCATCCACACAAAACTCAACAAGGACTCGTGAGATAAGTTAGTATAAACCATTGCCAAAACCTTATCATAATCTACTGTAGAAAATCACTAAAATTATTATTCAACATTTCATACTAAATGCCTCTGCATATTTAATAGTCCTATCCTCAAATAGAATCATTAAAGAAGCAAACATATGCAAACAATGCAAACATAACAGCAATCTGCCTAAACAGGATAATCTGTAAAGAATGCAGCAACATCCATACTTCCCTAGCTCCAAAAATTATGAAATAAAATTCCCACTGTATTAAATTTATCAGAGATTAATATGCAAAAGGTTTCAACATTTTATCACATTATGAATTTTCTAGGGAATTATTGCAACAGCGGTAAACTTTCTGTTTTCAAACAGCAACATGTATACTTGTAACATAGGCATAGTAAAGGCTATCAATGCCACTTTTATTGAAATAAAAGATGCAAGACAATGTTCTAAATAACAGAAAGCAAATCCTAACAAAATAAATTGACACTCCAAGCAAAACACATATCATGTGGCGAATAAAAATATAGCTCCAAGTAAAGTTACCGATGAACGAAGACGAAAGAGGGGATGCCTTCCGGGGCATCCCCAAGCTTAGGCTCTTGGTTGTCCTTGAATATTACCTTGGGGTACCTTGGGAATCCCCAAGCTTAGGCTCTTGCCACTCCTTATTCCATAGTCCATCGAATCTTTACCCAAAACTTGAAAACTTCACAACACAAAACTTAAAGTAGAAAACTCGTGAGCTCCGTTAGTATAAGAAAATAAATCACCACTTCAAGGTACTGTAATGAACTCATTATTTATTTATATTGGTGTTAAACCTACTGTATTCCAACTTCTCTATGGTTTATAAACTATTTTACTAGCCATAGATTCATCAAAATAAGTAAACAACACATGAAAAGCAGAATCTGCCAAAAACAGAATAGTCTGTAGTAATCTGGATCAAACGTATACTTCTGGAACACATAAAATTCTCAAATAAATTTCTGGACCTGATTAATTTATCTATTAATCATCTGAAAAAAGAATTAACTAAATAGCACTCTCCAAATAAAAATGAATGCAGTTCTCGTGAGCGCTAAAGTTTCTGTTTTTACAGCATGATCAACAAGACTTCACCCAAGTCTTCCCAAAGGTTCTAATTGGCACAAACACTAATTAAAAGCATAAAACCACATCTAAACAGAGGCTAGATGAATTATTCATTACTTAACAGGAGCAAAAATCAAGGAACAAATATAAAATTGGGTTGCCTCCCAATAAGCGCTATCGTTTAACGCCCCTAGCTAGGCATGATGATTTCAATAATGCTCACATAAAAGATAAGAATTGTAACATAAAAAGAGCATCATGAAAAATATGACTAGCACATTTAAGTCTAACATACTTCCTATGCATAGGGATTTTGTGAGCAAACAACTTGTGGGAACAAGAATCAACTTGCATAGGGCGGTAAAACAAGCATAACTTCAAAACTTTAAGCACATAGAGAGGAAACTTGATATTATTGCAATTCCTACAAGCATATATTCCTCCCTCATAATAATTTTCAGTAGCATCATGAACGAATTCAACAATATAACCAGCACCTAAAGCATACTTTTCATGCTCTACAAGCATAGAAAATTTACTACTCTCCACATAAGCAAAATTCTTCTCATGAATAATAGTGGGAGCAAACTCAACAAAATAACTATCATGTGATTGAAAATTAAGATCAAGATGACAAGTTTCATGGTTATCATTATTCTTTAAAGCATACGTGTCATCACAATAATCATCATAGATAGGAGGCATGCTTTCATCATAATAAATTTGTTCATCAAAACTTGGGGGACAAAAAATATCATCCTCATCAAACATAGCTTCCCCAAGCTTGTGGCTTTGCATATCATTAGCATCATGGATATTCAAGGAATTCATACTAACAACATTGCAGTCATGCTCATCATTCAAATATTTAGTGCCAAATATTTTATAGATTTCTTCTTCTAGCACTTGAGCACAATTTTCCTTTCCATCATACTCACGAAAGATATTAAAAAGATGAAGCGTATGGGACAAACTCAATTCCATTTTTTTATAGTTTTATTTTATACACTAAACTAGTGATAAAACAAGAAACTAAAAGACTCAATTGCAAGATCTAAAGATATAACTTCAAGCACTCACCTCCCCGGCAACGGCGCCAGAAAAGAGCTTGATGTCTACTACACAACCTTCTTCTTGTAGACGTTGTTGGGCCTCCAAGTGCAGAGGTTTGTAGGACAGTAGAAAATTTCCCTCAAGTGGATGACCTAAGGTTTATCAATCCGTAGGAGGCGTAGGATGAAGATGGTCTCTCTCAAGCAACCCTGCAACCAAATAACAAAGAGTCTATTATGTCCCCAACACACCCAATACAATGGTAAATTGTATAGGTGCACTAGTTCGGCAAAGAGATGGTGATACAAATGCAATATGGATAGTAGATATGAGTATTTGTAATCTGAAATTATAAAAACAGCAAGGTAACGAATGATAAAAGTGAGCGTAAACGGTATTGCAATGTGTTGAAACAAGGCCTAGGGTTCATACTTTCGCTAGTGTAAGTTCCCTCAACAATACTAACATAATTGGATCACATAACTATCCCTCAACATGCAACAAAGAGTCACTCCAAAGTCACTAATAGCGGAGAACAAATGAAGAGATTATGGTAGGGTACGAAACCACCTCAAAGTTATTCTTTCCAATCAATCCGTTGGGCTATTCCTATAAGTGTCACAAGCATCCCTAGAGTTCGTACTAGAATAACACCTTAAGACACAAATCAACCAAAACCCTAATGTCACCTAGATACTCCAATGTCACCTCAAGTATCCGTGGGTATGATTATACGATATGCATCACACAATCTCAGATTCATCTATTCAACCAACACAAAGGACCTCGAAGAGTGCCCCAAAGTTCTACCGGAGAATCACAACGAAAACGTGTGCCAACCCCTATGCATAGGTTCCCAATGTCACGAAACCCGCAAGTTGATCACCTTAACATACATCAAGTGGCACGTGGTATCCCATTGTCACCACAGATATCCACGGCAAGACATACATCAAGTGTTCTCAAGTCTTTAAAGACTCAATCCGATAAGATTACTCCAAAGGGGAAACTCAATTCATTACAAGAGAGAAGAGGGGGAGGAGAAACATAAGATCCAACTATAATAGCAAAGCTCGCGATACATCAAGATCGTGCCAAATCAAGAACACGAGAGAGAGAGATATCAAACACATAGCTACTCGTACATACCCTTAGCCCCGAGGGAGAACTACTCCCTCCTCGTCATGGAGAGCGCCGGGATGATGAAGATGGCCACTGGTGAGGGATCCCCCCTCCGGTAGGGTGCCGGAACGGGGTCCCAATTGACTTTTGGTGGCTACGGAGGCTTCTGGCGGCGGAACTCCCGATCTATCTTGCGTTCTAGAAGTTTTAGGTCACATAGGTATATATGGGTGCAGGACGTACATTAGGGGAGCCATGAGGGCCCCACGAGACAGGGGGCGCCCCCTAGGGGGGCGCCCCCGCCCTCATGAGCACCTCGTTCCTTCCTTGACATGGGGTCCAAGTCCATCAGGTGTGTTTCCTTCCAAAAATAACATCTCCAGTTGATTTCGTTCCGTTTCGACTCCATCTGATATTCCTTTTCTTCAAAACACTGAAATAGGCATAAAACAACAAATCTGGGTTGGGCCTCCGGTTAATAGGTTAGTCCCAAAAATAATATAAAAGTGGATAATAAAGCCCAATATTGCCCAAATCAATAGATAATATAGCATGGAGCAATCAAAAATTATAGATACGTTGGAGACGTATCATTTATAAACCATAGAGAAGTTGGAATACAGTAGGTTTAACACCAATATAAATAAAGAATGAGTTAATTACAGTACCTCGAAGTGGTGTTTTGTTTTCTTTCGCTAACGGAGCTCACGAAGATTTTCTTTTAAGTTTTGTGTTGTGAAGTTTTCAAGTTTTGGGTAAAGATTCGATAGACTATGGAATAAGGAGTGGCAAGAGCCTAAGCTTGGGGATGCCCAAGGCACCCCAAGGTAATATTCCAGGACAACCAAGAGCCTAAGCTTGGGGATGCCCCGGATGGCATCCCCTCTTTCGTCTTCGTTCATCGGTAACTTTACTTGGAGCTATATTTTTATTCACCACATGATATGTGTTTTACTTGGAGCGTCATTTTATTTTCTTTTGTTTTGCTTGCTATTTGAATAAAATATCAAGATCTGATATTCTTAAATGTTAGAGAGTCTTCATATAGTTGCATAATTATTCAACTACTCATTGATCTTCACTTATATCTTTTGGAGTAGTTTGTCGTTGCTCTAGTGCTTCACTTATATCCTTTTAGAGCACGGTGGTGGTTTTATTTTATAGAAATAATTGATCTCTCATGCTTCACTTATATCATTTTGAGAGTCTTTAGAACAGCATGGTAATTTGCTTTGGTTATGAATTTAGTCCTAATATGATGGGCATCCAAGAGGGATATAATAAAAACTTTCATATAAAGTGCATTGAATACTACGAGAAGTTTGATACTTGATAATTGTTTTGAGATATCAAGATGGTGATATTAGAGTTATACTAGTTGAGTAGTTGTGAATTTGAGAAATACTTGTGTTAAAGTTTGTGATTCCCGTAGCATGCACGTATGGTGAACCGTTATGTGATGAAGTCGGAGCATGATTTATTTATTGATTGTCTTCCTTATGAGTGGCGGTCGGGGACGATCGATGGTCTTTTCCTACCAATCTATCCCCCTAGGAGCATGCGCATAGTACTTTGTTTCGATGACTAATAGATTTTTGCAATAAGTATGTGAGTTCTTTATGACTAATGTTGAGTCCATGGATTGTACGCACTCTCACCCTTCCACCATTGCTAGCCTCTCTAGTACCGCGCAACTTCTGCCGGTACCATAAACCCACCATATACCTTCCTCAAAACAGCCACCATACCTACCTATTATGGCATTTCCATAGCCATTCCGAGATATATTGCCATGCAACTTTCCACCGTTTCGTTTATTATGACACGCTTCATCATTGTCATATTCCTATGCATGATCATGTACTTGACATTGTATTTGTGGCAAAGCCACCCTTCATAATTCTTCCATACATGTCACTCTTGAGTCATTGCACATCCCGGTACACCGCCGGAGGCATTCATATAGAGTCATATTTTGTTCTAAGTATCGAGTTGTAATTCTTGAGTTGTAAGTAAATAAAAGTGTGATGATCATCATTATTAGAGCATTGTCCCAATGAGGAAAGGATGATGGAGACTATGATTCCCCCCATAAGTCGGGATGAGACTCCAGACGAAAAATAAAAAAAGGAGAAAAAAGAGGCCATAAAAAAAGAGAAAGGCCCAAATAAAAAAATAAAAATAAAAAAATGAGAGAAAAAGAGAGAAGGGGAAATGCTACTATCCTTTTACCATACTTGTGCTTCAAAGTAGCACCATGATCTTCATGACAGAGAGTCTCCTATGTTGTCACTTTCATATACTAGTGGGAATCTTCATTATATAACTTGGCTTGTATATTCCAATGATGGGCTTCCTCAAAATGCCCTAGGTCTTCGTGAGCAAGCGAGTTGGATGCACACCCACTAGTTTCTTTTGTTGAGCTTCCATACATTTATAGCTCTAGTGCATCCGTTGCATGGCAATCCCTACTCACTCACATTGATATCTATTGATGGGCATCTCCATAGCCCGTTGATACGCCTAGTTGATGTGAGACTATCTTCTCCTTTTTGTCTTCTCCACAACCACCATTCTATTCCACCTATAGTGTTATGTCCATGGCTCACGCTCATGTATTGCGTGAAGATTGAAAAAGTTTGAGAACATCAAAAGTATGAAACAATTGCTTGGCTTGTCATCGGGGTTGTGCATGATTTAAATATTTTGTGTGGTGAAGATAGAACATAGCCAGACTATATGATTTTGCAGGGATAGCTTTCTTTGGCCATGTTATTTTGAGAAGACATGATTACTTGGTTAGTATGCTTGAAGTATTATTATTTTTATGTCAATATTAAACTTTTGTCTTGAATCTTATGGATCTGAATATTCTTGCCACAATAAAGAGAACTACATGGATAAATATGTTAGGTAGCATTCCACATCAAAAATTCTGTTTTTATCATTTACCTCCTCGAGGACGAGCAGGAATTAAGCTTGGGGATGCTGATACATCTCCAACGTATCTATAATTTTTTATTGTTCCATGCTATTGTATTATCAACCTTGGATGTTTTATATGCATTTATATGCTATTTTATATGATTTTGGGGACTAACCTATTAACCTAGAGCCCAGTGCCTAGTGCCAGTTTCTGTTTTTCCTTGTTTTAGAGTATCACAGAAAAGGAAAATCAAACGGAGTCCAATTGACCTAAAACTTCACGGAACTTATTTTTGGACCAGAAGAAGCCCACGGAGTATCGAAGTTGGACCAGGAGAGTCTCGGGCTGCCCACGAGGGTGGGGGCGCGCCCACCCCTGCCTAGTGGACAGCCCGGAGGTCCACCGACGTACTTCTTCCTCCCATATATACCCATGTACCCTAAAAACTTCGGGGAGCACAATAGATCGGGAGTTTCGCCGCCAGAAGCCTCCGTAGCCACCGAAAACTAATCTAGACCCGTTCCGGCACGCTGCCGGAGGGGGAACCCCTCACCGGTGGCCATCTTCATCATCCAAGCGCTCTCCATGACAAGGAGGGAGTAGTTCTCCCTCGGGGCTGAGGGTATGTACCAGTGGCTATGTGTTTGATCTCTCTATCTCTCTCTCTCGTGTTCTTGAGGTGATACGATCTTGATGTATCGCGAGCTTTTCTATTATAGTTGGACCTTATGATGTTTCTCTCCCTCTACTCTCTTGTAATGGATTGAGTTTTCCCTTTGAAGTTATCTTATCGGATTGAGTCTTTAAGGATTTGAGGACACTTGATGTATGTCTTGCGTGGGATACCCGTGGTGACAATGGGGTATTCTATTGATCCACTTGATGTATGTTTTGGTGATCAACTTGCGGGGTCCGCCCATGAACCTATGCTTAGGGGTTGACACATGTTTTCTTCTTGACTCTCCGGTAGAAACTTTGGGGCACTCTTTGAAGTTCTTTGTGTTGGTTGAATAGATGAATCTGAGATTGTGTGATGCATATCGTATAATCATACCCACGGATACTTGAGGTGACATTGGAGTATCTAGGTGACATTAGGGTTTTGGTTGATTTGTGTCTTAAGGTGTTATTCTAGTACGAACTCTATGATAGATTGAACGGAAAGAATAGCTTCATGTTATTTTACTACGGACTCTTGAATACATAGATCAGAAAGGATAACTTTGAGGTGGTTTTGTACCCTACCATAATCTCTTCGTTTGTTCTCCGCCATTAGTGACTCTTTGTTGCATGTTGAGGGATAGTTATATGATCCAATTATGTTATTATTGTTGAGGGAACTTGCACTAGTGAAAGTATGAACCCTAGGCCTTGTTTCAACGCATTGCAATACCGTTTATGCTCGCTTTTATCATTAGTTACCTTGCTGTTTTTATATTTTTTGATTACAAAAACTTATATCTATCATCCATATTGCACTTGTATCACCATCTCTTTGCCGAACTAGTGCACCTATACAATTTACCATTGTATTGGGTATGTTGGGGACACAAGAGACTCTTTGTTATTTGGTTGCAGGGTTGCTTGAGAGAGACCATCTTCATCCTAGCCTCCCACAGATTGATAAACCATAGGTCATCCACTTGAGAGAAATTTGCTACTGTCCTACAAACCTCTGCACTTGGAGGCCAAACAACGTCTACAAGAAGAAGGTTGTGTAGTAGACATCACCTGGTCCGAGTCTTTTGACTACAGTCGAGAAGAATGAAGATGGAGAAAACACATAGTATTTTCTTTCATAGGTCTTTTTTCTCTTTCTTGAGTCATAGTGTAACATCCCAAAATTCTAAACTTTGGAATGTTATATTAAATAGATAGTTCTGTTTGATTGTTGTGTGATTGATTGACTAAAAGTGAGTGAATTCGAAACTTTTGTAAGTTAAATGAGAGGGAATAAAATGACTTTCCCAAAACTTTCATTTTTGCATTTATGATCTCCATGAATTCAAATTCTTTTTAGATACAAAACCCTAGAGAGAAGATGACATGACTTCTTCCATTTAAATTAAATGAAAAAGGGTTTTTAAAACATTTGAATTTCATTTTGAAATAATTCAAATTCAGAAAGTTCAAGCAACTCAATGATTTTCATGAGAGAAGATAAAATGACTTCTTCAAAGCATATGAAATATGAGTTGGAAGTTTAAAAGGATCAAATTTAAAATCCTTTTAGAAATTAGTTTCAATTTGGAGAGTTATTTGGCTTTTATTCAAATTATTATTTTTTTCAAAAATAAAATATATGGAAAATAGGGTAACATGATTCCCTACAATAGAAAATTGAATAGAAATAAATTTAAAATCATTTTGGTACTTTTAAAATGATTTTTATTGGGTTTTATTGTAGCAGTAGCACTGTTTGAATTATTTAAATGTTTGTGGATTTTATTTGATGCTAGAAAAATGTTCACGTCGTAGAAAATCTTTTTCTGAAAATTTTGATATATAATATGCCTATATAAAATTTTAATTTTATTTTCGTTATTCCTTTTTTCCTTCTGTTTCTAGTTTAAAAAAAACAGCGCGTGCGCGTGGAAATAACTGTCGGCTACGTGCGCAGCATAATGGCATCGGGCGCCCTATCATTTTTTTCTTCTCTTCTACATGGGTCAGGCCCAGCCAGCCTTTTTTTATTTGACCGAATTTTGTTTAAAAAAGTAACTATAGCACGCGGCCGGGCCTAACTTTTAGCCCATGATTTTTTCGAATCTCATCTACGTATGTATATGTTTAATCCCACATTGCCTAGTCTTTGATCCCTAAATCTCTTTTCCACCTATAAATATAGACCCATAGAGTCTCCAAAAATCATCCGATTTGGGTTAAATCAATATTTTGGTTTGACTAGATTCATTAAAGAAAAAAATTCTCCTCTTCAGCGGGACTTCTGAAAATTGCCTTCTCTCTCCAAAGTCGTCTTTTCTCTACCTTATAAAGGTATCTTTCTTTGTTTTTTTCTTTTTCTTTTTATACTTCCGTAGTTTATTATTTCTAAACTAGTACGGTAGAATAATTAAATTATCAATTAGTCTCTGTATTTATACATTAGACCTAAAATTCTTTTAGCTGTAGCTACCTTTTCTTCCGTAAAACAGCTTGGCCCTGATTTTTCAAATAACTTCTTAATCGTTCATCAAAATTAGATGAAACCAGTGCCTATAGTTTTGTCTTGTTTTCACCGATCCAGTGAACCTGTCACATCAACTTTTTGAAATTTTCAAATTTCAAAATTTGTTCAAAATCATATTCAAACTTATTTTGATCATAACTTGAGTTTTATAACTCTGGTTTAATTGATTCTTTTTGCAAATCGAAGCTTTTGATCTAAACTTTCTGATAAGGCCAAATTCACATAGTTTTGGTACTGTTAGAAATTGTTTTATGTTGCAAGAGTTATTTGCTTGGTTTTGATGTTTTCTGAATTGTCTTCTTCTTTCTTTCCGATCTTTTGAGTGATTGCTTATGTGTGGTTACTATTGCTTGCTCACGATAGATTGAACGGAGTGTGACGAGTAGAACTATCAGGAGTTATGAGTGTGAATCATCTTTGTCAACTGTACAAGGCAAGTTCACACTTTGATCATACTTTTCATTACCAAGTTTTTATGCATTAGTTTCATCCTCAAACATTGCATGGTTAGGAATTGATAACATGTGGGTATTGGGAAGTAGTTGATGAGGTAGGAACCTATTGCCCTTTTATATCAAACCCTTGGGAGTTACTTCTACGCTATGCTTATATTGTCATGCTATGCTCGTAGACGTGGTTTGGTTGAGTGTATCCATGACAGATGTGAGAGTTGTTAATTAATGCTTAACTTAAGGTGGCTACTTTAACACACATCTGGGTGGATTGGTTGAGGCACCCTGGAGAACCCAGTGGATGTCTGGGCACCTGGAGAACCAGTGCTTGCCCAAGGGGATCCCGGAGGACCCGTGTGATCACCCTATGGAATGCCACCCAGGCTCAAAGGGATCATAAGATTATTCATGCTAGAAACTTCCGTGTGCAGCCACAAGCTATTTTGGGCTCTAGCATAGTTGAGTATGTTGCATGACCTCTTTCAGTGGTGGGCTAGCAGATGTAGGGGAAAGTAGGTGTAACTGTCCACCCAGAGTAAAGAGTTAATGTTTCTGAAAGACTGTGTCTCGATCATCCGTTTCTCAAACACCATGTAGTGCGAGAAATCCAACGGAGGAGATCGAGTCTTGTGGGGAAAAGTGCACAAAACTCTGCAGAGTGTACAAACTAATCATGATTAGCCGTGTCCCCGGTTATGGACATCTTGAGTATCTGGTACTTGAATTATTGGTTTGATCTCATCACTTTACTTAATTAATTTGTTGGTTATAACTATTATTTTGGGATTGAGTTGGAGGAACCTTCTCAATGATTTTTTGACAAAACTTTGTAGTTACATAAAAATATATTTCTATGCAGTAGGGAAAAATTGGCTTTATGCAAAAATAAACTTAGGGCTTTCCACCAGCCAAATATGCATGTAGTCATAGCTATTATTCATCATTGTCCTATGGCGTGAATTTGCCAGTACATTCAATGTACTGACCCATTGTGGCTGCAACGTCTCATGTTGCAGGATTCTTACAACGAGTAAGTGATACGTTAGGGTTGCGATTTATACACTCAACTTTGCCGTTGGTGTTGATGGTAATCCACAACCTTTGTTGCTTCCGCTATATGGATTGAGGTGATATTATTTATGTTACTTTATACATGTTATTTACCTCTGTTATAAATCCTCAAGTACTGTGTGTGTTAGCATACCGATCCAGGGATGACACTTATGCACAGAGACTTGGCCGTTTGAGGTCGGGTCGCTACAAGATGGTATTAGAGCACATGTTAACTGTAGGACATGACCCCTAGAAACTGGCAAGCCCATAGGAAATAAATATTTTCTCTACAACTTTATTTTCAAAAGGATCTTTTTCCTCTCTTCTTTTTTGAGTTTTATAAAATATTTTCCCCTTTTAGTTAGACTATACCCATTTCCCCTTTTGACCACGCGAAGATTCGACTGATGAGATCACTCCAAGAAGGACAAGATATCAGACAACAAAGACCACTTCGGAATGAAGAGGATTTCACGGAGCATTATAATAATGGAAACTACAACGGTTGAAGACTCCGAAGACTAGGAGAATTTGAAGGCTCTGTAGAATTTCTAGATTTGTATGACCTAGGAAAGCTACCCTTATGGAACTTATCAGACTATTGAAGATGTCAATACCCGAGATCAAGGTGTCGGAGAGAGACCGGAACATGGAGAGTTAAAGACTTGAAGTTTTTGTCAAGAAAACCCTAAGGCAGGAGATATCAATTATGAAATGATAGCTCATGGCAATGACAAGGGCAGAAACACGGTTATCCGTGATGTCATCGCCATTGATGCTATGGTCATTGTGCTAAGTTAAACATACATTTCTTCGGAATGGTTGGATGGTAGAAGGCTGATGGAGCATTTGTCAGCAAAGGATGCAGATTTAGCCTTAGCTGGTGTATCGCCAGGATCTGGAGTATTACATCAAGAATTTTAAGATGGACCTTCAGGAAGCTGTATTTTGACAAGGAAGCATTTCGTGAAAAACTCAGGACCCAGAAGCTGAAAGTAACCAAGCTGGTAGAGCAAAACCTCGAGACACCGGAGATTCGTTAGGAACTGAAGGACAGTAGGACCATGGTTCATGACAAGGATGTTGAAACCTAGAAGTTTGGAACGCAACTCCAGGAATATTAAAGGACGTCATGAGAGACTTCGCATCAACAGAGATGATCTGGCAAAAGAATTTGAGAAGGACAAGCATGATCTGAAGAAGCCATCGGAGACATGAACAAGACTTGAAGAGTTTGGTGACCTTGAAGATTTATTGACCTTAGAAGACCCAACCCTTGTTATATGCCTACGTTAGATGCGACATTTGTGAGCTGTTATTTGTTTGATGTTTTTCCGATAGCCACAGATAAAAGCTGTCTTTACAAAACCATTGTTTGTATTGTGTGCATCCCTCTCTATCTCTCTTATCTCACCCCAAACCCATGGACCCAATAGAGGATGAATGGAGATGAAATCATGTTTCCTGGACCGATAAGTCAATTGGAGATGGATCAATGGATTCAGAACATGGAGGATCACATGAAGAATAACCCTATAGTCAGAAAGGATATGACCCAGCATGCTCTTCAGTGCTTTGATAGAGGTGCTACTACTTGGTGGAGGATGTACCAAACCATCAATGGATGGCAAAGAGCAACCACTTGGAAAGAATTTAAGTTGACTCTGCCAAAGTCTCGGTTTGTGTCCCAGAAATTGAAGCCTGATGTAAGTGATATGAATAAACCTTGTGCATGCAAGCTCTGTGGAAAAATAGGACACAACCATAGAGAACACAAGGGATGAATGCCCTAATTGTGAAGGAAGTCACCTACCTGAAGAATGCCCAACTAGGCAGAATAGTTGTTTCTTGTGTGAAGGGACTACCCACTACCCTGCTCGGTGTCACATTTACCTCGTGGTTCAAAGAACCATCCAACAGAAGAAAGAAGCAATGAAAGGAGCCCTCGTGGAAATTTTAGAAGAACTTATGGTGAAGGAAGAGGTGGAGGACACACCTGAAGAAGATCAAATTCAACCTTGCACCAAGTCATGCTATTCATGTGGAGAAGAAGGACACATCTCCCAGAATTGTATGAATGGGGATCTAGTAGAATTCTCGATAGAGGAAGTAGAGTATGACCCACAGGAAATAGAAGCCCTGATTGGAACGGAAAAGTCCAGGAAGAGAAGTAGATTGGATACCAGGAAGGACCTGAGTCATATCACATGTTTCAGGTGCAAGAAGTCAGGACACTACTTCAGCAGTTGCCCAAAAACGAAGCCGAGGACCCAAGGAGGCTTTGAAATCACAAGGAAACCTCAAGACTTGTCAGAAGTAATATATTTTCGTTGTAATGAAGCAGGAACACTTTGTCAGAGATTGTCCCAATGAGAAGGAGGCTTGTGCTAAATAGTTGTGTCTGTAAGTAGTAGTAGTGAGAACATTTTTCCTTTATATCGAGGCGATGAGTTGAGGCATGTAATGGAAAAGCAAGAGATTGTAATCATTGGAGAATCAATAAAGTTAGTATCGTGGGTACTATTTGGATTTTATGAGTAGTTACTCTGAAGAAATTTTTTGACCATTTTCGAGGATATGAGAAATCTGGTCTATGGAAGCTTTGTGCATTTTAAGGGTGGTAGTACCCTGTGAGGACACTTGACCTCTGGAAAGGATTATGATATTCCATAGAGTGGACTTTGGACAAAATAAGTACAAGATTTATCTCGATATGTGGGATACCCCAAGAATATGAAGGGATGAAGTATTATTGGACGTAAAGGAGGTATAATGTTGGTAATATGGAGCAATTGTAACTCCACGATGATTAGTTTGGTGCCAGTAGAAGGAAGGGAGACAGTAATATTCGATGGAATTAAGAATGCTAGGAAGCTGGATGTTGGAGTAATGATCAGTTACCCCGATGATGAGTTCAAGGATTACAAGTGATGATATGGGCCATAACCCACAGGCCCCAGGACCTGCTAAGAAGCAAGCACATTCTTGCTGAAGGAAAAACCCTGGAAGAAGTTACGATTTTATCGACAGACGATCTTATAGGAGTTTACGCAAAACCTGAGAGTTGTGAAAAAACGATAGATGTTTGATTGTCTTGCAGAATCAATGGATTTATCCGAACTTGGTTCGTCGACAAGAGAAATTCTGCAATGCTTGTGAGGATGACCGAGTGTTAGAATGCGAGATTCGCTAAACCATATACAAGGTAGTGATTTGGGTGCGGGATGGATTGATCACCATACCGACTTACTCTTATTATTCGCCTTGCTATATGGGATGGTAAATCTGAGTGACTTACCCATAGTAGAGCAACGACGATCAAAACCTTGTTTGAACCTTAGAATGGTATGACAATTTTTCCCCTTGTACAAGGCAGTTGTTGCCAACCGTAGGTCATACGGTGAGGTTCAAGCCCAGACCCATTTTTTGCAGGGACCCAGTCAAATTGTTTGATGACCACCATGAGATATCGATAGTTGTTTAGTATTGGCGCCAGACCCGTCAGCTAAGAAGACCCAGTCTCAAAAGAACCTTACCAAGATGAAAGGACACAAGAATTGAGGAAAAAGGTTAAGCCACTACCAGAAGAGCCCCAAGAAGGAATTATCCTAAAGATCTAAGAAGATCGACACTGCCAACAATGAGGACGGAGTATATGAGTTTCGATGGAACCGTAACAATGCTTCTAAGGGTGGTAGCACCCGAGGCCCCGGAGACGATCGAGGGATTTTGAGAAGACCCCAAACCTAACCTATTTCTTGCTAGCCTCTCCGAATCTCGAGGACGAGATTCGTTTTAAGGGTGGTAGGTTTGTAACATCCCAAAATTCTAAATTTTGGAATGTTATATTAAATAGATAGTTTTGTTTGATTGTTGTGTGATTGATTGACTGAAAGTGAGTGAATTCGAAACTTTTGAGAGTTAAATGAGAGGGAATAAAATGACTTTCCCAAAACTTTCATTTTTGCATTTATGATCTCCATGAATTCAAATTCTTTTCAGATACAAAACCCTAGAGAGAAGATGACATGACTTCTTCCATTTAAATTAAATGAAAAAGGGCTTTTAAAAGATTTGAATTTTATTTGGAAATATTTCAAATTCAGAAACTTCAAGCAACTCAATGATTTTCATGAGAGAAGATAAAATGAATCAAAGCATATGAAATAAGAGTTGGAAGTTTAAAAGGATCAAATTGAAAATCCTTTTATAAATTATTTTCAATTTGGAGTTATTTGGGTTTTATTCAAATTATTTTTCTCCAAAAATAAAATATATGGAAAATAGGGTAACATGATTCCCTACAATAGAAAATTGGAGAGAAATAAATTTGAAATCATTTCGGTATTTTTAAAATGATTTTTATTGGGTTTTATTGTAGCTGTAGCACTGTTTGAATTATTTGAATTTTTGTGGATTTTATTTGATGCCAGAAAAATGTTCACGTTGTAGAAAATATTTTCCTGAAAATTTTCATATATAATAAGCCTATATGAAATTTTACTTTTATTTTCGTTATTCCTTTTATTCCTTTGGTTTCTATTTAAAAAAAACAGCATGTGCGCCCAGAACTAACTGTTGCCTACGTGCGCAGCATAGTGGCATCGGGCGCCCCATCATTTTTGTTCTTTTCTCCTACATGGGCCAGACCCAGCCAGCCTTTTTCTTACTTGACCGAATTTTGTTTAAAAAAAACTACAGCACGCGGCCGGGCCTAACTTTTAGCCCATGATTTTTTTTCAAATTTTATCTACGTACATATATATTTAGTGTCACATTGCCTAGCATTTGATCCCTAAATCTCTTTTCCACCTATAAATATAGACCCATAGAGACTTAAAAAATCATCCGATTCGGGTTAAATCAATATTTTGGTTTGACTAGATTCGTTAAAGAAAAATATTTTTCTCCTCTTCGACGGGACTTCTGAAAATTGTCTCGTCTTCCGAAGTCATCTTTTCTCTACCTTATAAAGATATCTTTCTTTATTTTTTTATACTTCCGTAGTTTATTATTTCTAGACTAGTATGATAGAATAATTAAATTATCAATTAGTCTCTGTATTTATACATTAGACCTAAAATTCTTTTAGCCGTAGCCTTTTTCTTTCGTAAAACAGCTTGGCCCTAATTTTTCAAATAGCCATAATTTTTTACTCGTTAATCAAAATTAGATGAAACCAGCGCCTATAGTTTTGTCTTGTTTTCACCTATCCAGTGAACCTGTCACATCAACTTTTTGAAATTTTCAAATTTCGATTTTGTTTAGATTCATATTCAAACTTATTTTGATCATAACTTGAGTTTTATAACTCCGATTTAATTGATTCTTTTTGCAAATCGAAACTCCTGACCTAAACTTTCTGATAAGGCCAAATTCACATAATTTTGGTATTGTTAGAAATTGTTTTATGTTGCAAGAGTTATTTGCTTGGTTTTGATGTTTTCCGAATTCTTCTTTGTTCTTCCCGATCTTTTGAGTGATTGCTTATGTGTGGTTACTATTGCTTGCTCATGATAGATTGAACGGAGTGTGACAAGTAGAACTATCATGAGTTATGAGTGTGAATCATCTTCGTACAAGGCAAGTTCACACTTTGATCATACTTTTCATTACCAAGTTTTTATGCATTAGTTTCATCCTCAAACATTGCATGGTTAGGAATTGATAAATGTGGGTATTGGGAAGTAGTTGATGAGGTAGGAACCTATTGCCCTTTTATATCAAACCCTTGGGAGTTATTTCTACGTTATGCTTATACTGTCATGCTATGCTCGTAGACATGGTTTGGTTGAGTGTATCCATGACAGATGTGAGAGTTGTTAATTAATGGTTAACTTAAGGTGGCTACTTTAACACACATCTAGGTGGATTGGTTGAGGCACCCTGGAGCACCCAGTGGTTGTCTGGGCACCTGAAGAACCCAATGCTTGCCCAAGGGGATCCCGGAGGACCCGTGTGATCACCCTATGGAATGACACCCAGGCTCAAAGGGATCATAAGATTATTCATGCTAGAAACTTCCGTGTGCAGCCACAAGCTATTATGAGCTCTAGCATAGTTGAGTATGTTGCATGACCTCTTTCAGTGGTGGGCTAGCAGATGTAGGGGAAAGTAGGTGTAACTGTCCACCTAGAGTAAAGAGTTAATGTTTCTGAAAGACTATGTCTCGATCATCCGTTTCTCAAACACTATGTAGTGCGAGAAATCCAATGGAGGAGATCGAGTCTTGTGGGGAAAAGTGCACAAACCTCTGCAGAGTGTACAAACTAATCATGATTAGCCGTATCCCCGGTTATGGACATCTTGAGTATCTGGTACTTGAATTATTGGTTTAATCTCATCACTTTACTTAATTAATTTGTCGGGTTATAACTATTATTTTGGGATTGAGTTGGAGGAACCTTCTCAATGATTTTTTTAACAAAACTTGTAGTTAAATAAAAATATATTTCTATGCAGTAGGGAAAAATTGGCTTTATGCAAAAATAAACTTAGAGCTTTCCACCAGCCAAATATGCATGTAGTCATAGCTATTATTCATCATTGTCCTATGGTGTGAATTTGTCAGTACATTCAATGTACTGACCCTTTGTGGCTGCAACGTCTCATGTTGCAGGATTCTTTCAACGAGTAAGTGATATGTTAGGGTTATGATTTCTACACTCAACTTTGCCGTTGATATTGATGGAAATCCACAACCTTTGTTACTTCCGTTGTATGGATTGAGGTAATATTATTTACGTTACTTTATACATGTGATTTACCTCTGTTATAAATCCTCGAGTACTGTGTGTGTCAGCATACCGATCCAGGATGACACTTAAACACGGAGACTGGACCGTCTGAGGTCGGGTCGCTACACATAGGACCACCATATTATTAAGAGGGGTATAGTGTTCAAATTTTTTGTTTCTTTGATGCTAACCTATGATAAGTTGAGAGAAATCTATTTGTGTTCTGAGTAAATACTCGTCGGCCAGAGAAGAGACATCGTTCTTTTGGGCTACGAGAGATTTACTTCAGACCGAGGAGTCAGCTTACTTGTTCCTCAAGTAAAGTTGTCGGGTGCGTTTGAAATACGATCGTTGGAAATGTGCCGGTTGGTCATTGGCTAGTTTTCATGTCCAAAATTGTATTTCCCCCTTAAGAAGGCCACAATTATAAATAGCCACCCACTCCAACATGAATCATTGGCTGCTCCGTGTAATTTGATAGTTTGTTAGAGCACCCCTCTCCAAGAGATTTGAGCTTAAAATCCACTCATGGTAGATATCTAAGTTTAGTACGCTCCACATGTTACTCTTGAGAGCTGACAACTCTTTAGATGGCTAGGTGTCAAGTTCTTTGGTGATCAAAAGTAATTGTGGTTCACGAAGACAAAGTATATAAAGGTTTGGAGATTGCCTCAAGCATCTACCATGAGTGATCGGCACAACTTCACAAACTTGTTGTTGAGGAGAATAGGACGAAGAGAGCTTATCTTCTATGTTCAATCACAAGTCCCTCTAACCAGATGTGTCTCTTTTGTAGAAGAGTGAACTGGTCTACCAAATTCTCTATCGCCATCGACCATCACTGGTTTCATCTTAACCTACTTTATCTTCATTTGTTTATCCTCGGTTAAGTTTTGATCATGTGGATTATGTTCAACGGCTGCTCTTGCATTGCTTTGGTAGTTTTCTATAGTGGTCTTGTATCAATTTAGTCCTTTTCCACTGCTGTGTACTAAGAGATTTGAAGTTTCCCGGACAAAATTTTAAATATCACATTCATCCCCCCCTCTCCCACGGGTCGACATATTTCCTTCCTATGCCTGCCACTAGATGTGATGGCAATTTTCAATATTCCAATACGGCACTGTGGGGCGTGGGCTTTTGAGAACTCGGGTGTCTACACTATAAAGTCATCATACCTGGCTCTAATGACTCAAAAGGAGTGAATGCTATGGAGGATAGATGAACAGTTATGTAATGTCAGGTGGAAACTAAAGGTGGTGCCAAAAATCAGTGTGTTTCTAATGGAGAGTGACTAAAGGAATTCTACCAAATGCTCATTGCATAGATGGCATATTCATGATAGATGTCAATGCAAGCTTTGTTTGGCAATGGACGAACAGCTGATGCATATATGCACTGATTCACTGTTCACACGCCAAATTCTTTTGGGATGAAGCTCAAAAGTGGTTTGCCTACCACGACTTCACCCGCTTACTTGGTCACGCGGCATTGTCAGCGTCCCAATGTTCTCGGATGGTGATAGAGCAGAGATAGTGTTGATCATGTGGTCTATTTGGCATTCCCGAAATAGATGGACCCATGAGGGCGAACATGTTGATTCTACAAATTCATTACGAACTATTTGAGAAAATTTGGCAATCCTGAAGCTACCACAGGAACATGCACTCACTAGTAGAGAAATGGGTAGCCACAACTTTAGTTGGTGGCACACCATTTCCAACCAACGCCACCACTACTTTTTTCAAATAGTGGTGGCATTTTGCATATTTGGCACGTCACCACAAATTGGCCCATTTAGTTAGTGTTGGTGTTGCCCTTTTTCTAACACACCACAAATCGGCACATTTGTATTGACCGGACACAATCTAATGCTTGCGCTGTATTTCTATCAACGTCGTAGGTAATTAATTTAGTGTTGGCATGGTAATTCCTGGTACACCATAAATAATTTTGAATCTTCTATAATCTGGAGTATTTATATTTGTCTTTTGAGTGTTTTTACTTTAAGTTTGTTTATTGTTTTTAAGTATTTATATAATTCTGACTCTTTTTTAGTGTTTTCGAGTCTTTTTTTAAAACTTTTACAGTTTTGAGTCTTTCCATTATTTTGAGTGTATTTATTGTTTTTTAGTTTATTTATTTTGCCTCTTTTTTTATTTTTTTAAGCATTTTATTATTATGAATCTTTTACACTTTTGAGTCTTTTCTTGTTTTTGAGTCTTTTTATAATTTTGAGTCATTTATTATTGCAAGTCTATTTATTGTTTTAAGTCTTTCTATTATTTTTAATCTTCTATAATTTTGAGTCTGTTATTTTTTTAGTATTCTATTTTTAAAAAATCTTTTATATTTTTGAGACTTCTATTTTTAGAATATTTTAATTCTGAGTTTGTTTATTGTTTTTACATCCTTTTTATCAAAGGATGCATTCCAAAGCTTGCCACCACATTGTGTGACTTCTGCTCACTTCATTCACTACTATTCATTGAAAAATATTTGGAGACCATGAAAGTTCTAAACAGAGGAGCTAACTGCAGTCCCCTCCACATTTTCTCATCTGGGCTTGGGACCGGCAAAGGCAGTGTTAAACTACAAAACTACTAAACACAAAAAAATTAGCAAACACCACAACCAATTATTCAGCTAAGCAACAAGCCACACAATCAACCAAGGGCAGTATTGGCACGGCACACGATTGACAATAAATATTCACGCAACATTTTCACAAGATCATAACACAAACATAGTTCAAAATCACATGGAAACACCGCTGAAATCATGCTTGCTTCACTAGCAGAATCACAGCTCACAGCTCACAAGAGCACAACCAGAGGTTCAAATTACATAGAAACAAAGAGCATCACACATAATGGGGATTAAAAATTAAACACACACAAGAAGTACTAAAGACCCAATGAGGGGCCACGGCATCGAAGACAAAGTAGTCAGACGGCGTCTAATCCATATGGAACACACAACATGGACGACCTACTGAAATGAAAATAAAGGTGAATCAAAGAAACTGAACACACAACATGGACAGCCTGCTGCATCTAGGAAGTGAAGAGGCTCCATTCCTGAATACAAGTAAAACTGCATATTGTAAACTATCTGATTGTTCAAAAGTAACTAGCTAGTCCTGTTAAAGTAACTAGATAATTGTGGTCGCGGGGCGCATACTCATACAATGAGCTCCTGCAGCCGCATGTCTGGTACAATCTAATCACATCACTCATCTCAAATATACCATTGGCTTCAGTGATGTTATAGTACAAAATGACACTGAAATAGATATACATTGGTACTAGGGTACAGATAACTTCCACAAGAGTTCCAACACACAAAAATCAGTAGTAAAATCACCATTGGGATGAATAAAATGTACTGCTGCAAACAAAGACATTTATCTCTGAACTATATATGCTAACCATATCTTACAATAGATAATCAATTCAGAAACACAACAAATGCTAGTTAACATCCAAAAGAGGAAAATAGAGGGGGAAACGGGCCACATCTTTAAAAAGGTGCACAAAACCATTTATCATGCATAGAAACTAAACACTACATCAGCTAGATTTCAAGTCTTGCATGCACAAAACTAATTAACAATCTAACCATCTACGTAAACTAGAATGCCATCAGCCACAAAATCCAGAAGGTAAATGCAACTCCCTCCACATTTTCACATCCGGGCTTGGGACCGGCAAAGGCAGTGTTAAACCACACCAATCATCATTCAAGCATACAGGCCACACCATCAAGCAAATGCAACATTCACACACAGAGTCAAGCACACACAGAGTCACACAAACAAAGAGTCAAGCACACACGCAGTCAAGCCACACACAGTCACACACGGTCAAGCCACACACACACACACACAGTCAGGCCACACACACACAGTCAAGCCACACACACAGAGTCAAGCCACAGAGTCACACACACATAAAGGAGCGCTTGCACACAAGACACAGACGTGTAGAGTCAAGCACACACATAGAGAGTCAAGCACACACAGAGTCACACAAACAAAGAGTCAAGCACACACACAGTCAAGCTACACACAGTCACACACAGTCAAGCCACACACACACACACACAGAGTCAAGCCACACACACACAGTCAAGCCACAGAGTCACACACACATAAAGGAGCGCTTGCACACAAGAAACATACGTAGATAGGGGCACAGATAGAAAGCTAATACATGCAAAGACCGAATTAAACTCAAAAAGCTATAAAGAATTCCATAAGTTGAATGAGTAAACCGATCTCTCTAGAGTGGTGAGGGTGATTCTGATCTTCATTCCTGAAAATAGGAAGCTAGTTTTAGAGGCTGATTAAGTGTTTATCTTCATCCCACAAGTTTGTAGGCACATAGACGCATGCTTATTTATTTAGAATTTGGTTTGTAATTCAAATATCATGAGCGTACACATATGGACATAAAAGAAATGTTAAATGTGTTCTTGTTCTACTTACTAGAGAAAGGAAGGCATGTAACATGAGCAACATTCTTATAGAAATTTTGGCTAAGGTAAGAGCAACCTTCAACACTGATTCATTTGTAGTGCTAGAAGATTCCAGCCTGCAGGGCAGAGAAACAATGTCAGTACAAATCACCAGGCAAACCAACCTTCTTACTTGTTGGGTCCAAATCAAGGAATTCTAGCTACCAAATAATTCAAGGTGGATGCAAGATGAGACACCTCCAAACATCAGCCTCACTGGTGCACACCAACTTATAAGCTCAGGTATTGCGTTTATATTATACAGAATAAACAAACCAGCCTACCACCAGTCAAGTTCGAAACAATGTACTGATTAACCGAGCTTATGATGACTTGGCAACAATTCGAAAGTGAACTGAAGCAGTGGCGGAGCTTGCAGCAAATTCCTGGGCGGGCTGGGTAGGCTAAATTGCTTGAAATTGGTTTTTCCCCGGCCCATGGGCCGGCTATAATAGGAGGAGGTGGTGCAAAGCTGGGCGGGCCATGGCCCATGTAGCCTTGCTGAAGCTCCGCCACTGAACTGAAGTCTAGTGTTTATTCCATTTGTAAGTAGAAGATGATGCAAGCAAAAACCCTAAAAGCAAAATTAATTCACTGGCCTGGTGTATGTAAAGCATCCACTTTTCACATATTGGGAATATGCACTAACGCCAACTGCCATTATTCCCTTTATGTTCAGAACAAAGATGTTGATATTTATAGGTAGTTCCTATTTTTCATATTATACAAACTAGGCCATGTATTCTAAAATTGAAAAGAACCACCAAAGAATGGTTAATGTAGCCAACCGATGAAAGCCAGGTTAACTCACCGGGTGACGTGGATCAGCAAGCATGGGAAAGAGGCCTCTAACTATGAGTGATTGTCTTGCCTGCAGGAAGACAATGCAACAAATATGAGTTATAACAGTGACACACTGCCAAACACCAGAGACAAGTCTCGGTCCAACATAAGCAGTGTTGTTTCCTATCGAGCAAAATTCTATAGTACTCATTCCGTCCCAAATTACTTGTCCCAAATTACTTGTCTTAGATTTGTCTAGATAGTGATGTATTAGACACGTGGTAATACATGTTAATTAGTGAATCTTGTTGAACACCACACTATTTCTCATCAGGGTAAATTCTGTAATACATTAGCGAGTCCAGTTGAACAACATACTCCCAATCTTTTGGTTTGTTAGGCACATGCGTATTTTCAGATCAACGATTTGGCCAATGAAATATGAGGTATGCTACAAAAGGTACACCATGACAAACCTATATCAAATACTAATTTCAATGGTATACTTCAGCATTTAATACATATTTCGTTGATCAAACTGATGATCTAGAAATATAGGTGTCCCTTATAAACTGAAATGGAGGTAGCAGTAGGAATTATGCACCAAGTAAAAATAAAGGAGAAATACATATCATCAATCTTTTGCTGAGAAAAAAGAAGGATGTTGTATCAAGGCAAAACCATGAAGGTTAAATGCTAAATGAATTTTTAGCATTACATGGCAAATAATTATATATTGTTCCTCTGTATTGAGTTGCACAATTGTGCAAGGTTCAGTGTTAGATTTGTCATTAACAAAAACTATAGCCTGAACTTATCTTTCAAAGTTTGAAGATCAGCATGCTAGTTCTGAATCATTATTACCTAGATATAGCACACACAGAAGGAGGTACTAAAAAGGTTACAAGGAAACAGGTTGTTCACATACTTCAAATGCGCTTGTGAAGCTCCACTTCAATTGATTTGTTTTTAGACGAGGAACGGCATGGTGGACCTGTACTTGACAATTAGCCTGCAGATACTCGATACGGCATAATATATGAATCAATTTCCATTAAACTACAAGATGAGGTGAAGCGCCTATAAGAAGAAATACTCTTTTTCTCCTGTCCAGATGAGGTGAAGCAAATGATGACCGAAGCCTTAACTTTGATAGCAGCCCGCACCTAGCAAATATGCAGTGAACTATTTCAGACTTATAAACCCAAGTGTCATAGACTGATATTCAATCAACGGAAGACAGAAATTGTTCCCCTGTAAACACTAACAAAAGATTGGAAAATCCAAGGTTCCAAAATACGCACTGCAGAGGAAGCACTCCAAGTGGGTCATGGGTTCTCCCACGTATTTCATGGTTCGCTTGAAGTACAAATCCTGGTTGAAGACCTCAGCCTGTGAAACAATTCATGAAAATATATCACCAAATATGAAGAGAGAAAAGGCAGGAAGGAGCGAATTTCCATTAGATTCCATTAGAGCACCAAAGATATACTTGTTGAGAACACATTTAGGGGCTGTTTGGAAGAATAGTATTTATTTGTAACATTTTAGTATTAAAGTCTGATATAAACTACAAAAGGGAACCTATCAACAAATGCCCTCCCAAACGCCCGTGTTTATCAAGAGAACGTAGACCTCCAAAAGAAAGTTCACCTCAGCACAAATTCTGCCTACTGTTGACATAGTCTCAACTGGATACAACCCACGGAGAGTCTCAGCACTAAGGAGAATGGCATCACTACCTGAACAAAACAATTGTGATTCATGTTACAACTTGTGTAATTATAGTTTGTTTGGGTGCAGTAATGAGCAGTTGTACAGGATCACCAAAGTATAAGATATCTGCAAGAGGCAAAAACTAACCGTCCAACACTGCATGTGCCACATCAGTTGCCTCCACACGAGAAGGCCTTAGGTTGTCCGTCATACTGTCCACAACACGAGTAACAACAACAGGCTTTCCAGCCTTGTTGCACTTGTGCAGAGCAGACTTCTGAAATAAGAACACCGAAAGAACGAATAAAGCAGTACTGAATAGAGACCCTTGATTTTTGTTTTAAAAAGAGCAAATCTAACTAAAGCACATAAAATCACCACCAAGCTTCATGCAAATGGGGAAAATACATGTTAATCCAGCAAAATGCCTTCACAACTGCCAAGGGCACTCACAATGCTTGGCTCTTAGCACGTTATCATAGTCAAAATGCTGATGTGGCACTGTAATAATTAAGAAAGAATGAGAGTGGAGCTATATGTTCATATAGATATGGCTCTTAGCTCGTTTTCCTGCACTCCCTGTTTTCCTATTCTTTAATTTTCTCCACAACTAGGCCACTGAGATGTAAAAAGGATCCATAAACTAATTAAATGCAATATCATTTAGATACGACCCCTAAGAATTGGGGTGATTCTCTCTAATTTTTTCACCGCCTAGGACGACATGTTAAGAGATAATGCATTGCGAAGGTTGAGATAACCAACCTTTTTAGGTGGAAGATCAATTCCAAGGTTTCCTCTTTACAGAATTATACCTCTGCTTCTTCCAGGATCTCATCAAAATGGTTCAAGCCCTGCAAGGAATAAGTAGACAATAGGCGGTAAACAAATCAAAGTTGCTCAGGAATGTTGAAAGAATATCTTGAAATTACCTCTACATTCTCAATTTTGGCAAAAATCAGAGTTTGGCTTAGATCACCTAACTTTGAGAGGAACTCCCGTGCCTATTGCTGGAAAAATACTATCAACATTAGGAACATTTTTCCAAAGTATGAAATGCAAACAAACATGTGATACTATTTCAACAAAATATCAATATAAAAAAATTCATTCTGTTGGGAAAGATGGAACTGTAAAGTAGTACACCTAAATATCGACATAATGTGTTACTTACTTGCCGCACATCTTCTTCATGCCTTGTATAAGAAAGAGAGAGGAAGTCAACCTTGTTTTCCCCATTTTTTCATAACCTGAAAGTGATGCACGCTCATAAAGTCATATGATGGGTTACAGCAAGGAGCTCCAGTTTCACGAAAATAATAATTTAACATGTAAATCTAGTCGCCAAGTTAATACAAGGAGCAAGAGAGATTCTTGGGAGGAGTTCCTTACATCTTTATCCTCATCAGACAGGGTGGGCATGTCGATATGGATCTAGGAGCAGTCCAATGTGAAGGCATAATAATCACAAAAAAGTTCAGAAAAAAGAATAGCGCTAGGTCTGTTACCTATGATCAGGTACTAAGAATACCAAAGTTAGATACCAAGCAACAAACAGCAATGAATCATAATAACCATAAACAAACAGCAATCAATCGTGACATATAAACATGTACCATCTCAATGCAACAAACAACAATCAATCGGCCTACATGGTTTTTACCTTCTCAAGGCAATCAATCAAACAACAAACAACAATCCATCTCAAAGCAATCAATCAAACAACAATCCATCTCAAGGCAATCAATCAAACAACAAACAACAATCCATCTCAAAGCAATCAATCAAACAACAATCCATCTCAAAGCAATCAATCAAACAACAATCCATCTCAAGGCAATCAATCAAACAACAAACAACAATCCATCTCAAAGCAATCAATCAAACAACAATCCATCTCAAGGCAATCAATCAAACAACAGTCCATCTCAAGGCAATCAATCAAACAGCAAACAACAATCAATCAATCATGCCATATGGGAAGATAAGCAAAGCATGATAGCAAGAACACCATCAGAACAACCGTAACAGACAAGAACAAGATTTGCTGCATCTAGGATGGGAGCACACACGCCTGCCGGTAGAACAAGAATCAACAGAGGGCAACCAGGGTATCACAAGGGCGCATGAGTTTGAGACCTGAAAATAACTACTGAACAACGCAGGTGATGGAACAGAGGAACGGATTTGACAATGCTCCAATTTCGAAACCAGAACCGATCGTTCCTGCAACCGTTGCCCCGACGCGAACACGAAACGCAGGATCGTCAGATAACAGAAGCGCATGCACAAGTTTCTCAAACAAGAAACATAGGAACCATCCCTTGACCGCGAACACGAAACACAGGGACTTGTTAGCTCGCAAACAAGACGGTGACCCAAACCGACGGACCGCTCGCTTCCTCCCAGAGTCGCAGGGATGGAGAGCCCCGACGAGACGGCCCTAAGAACACGCGGGGCAACGGCAAGGATGAGCAAGAATCAAAGCACACGCGACTCTGAACTGACGATGACGGCGAGGGAGAGGAAATCAAACCAGACGCGCATTTCTATCTAAACGGTCGAATCGAGGATGAGCGAAATCAATTGAATCAGTCAAACGCGCTTCAGAACAGAGGAACCAAGGACGAGCAGAATCGAACAAATCAGAAGTGATTCTTCTATTCTACTCTAAACGACGGACGAATCGAGCGAGGATGAGAAACACAGAACCAAGTGCGAGAGGAGGAGAGGTAGGAACCGAGGACGAACTGCCTCACCGGACGCGAGACGAGGAGAGGCAAGAACCGAGGACGAGTCGCCTCACCAGACGCGAGAGGAGGAGAGGCACGAGTCGAGGACGAGCGCGCGCAGCTGGTGCACGACGCCGGTGCCCCCGCCCGCGTCCTCGGGGAGCGGCGCGGCCCCGCGGGTGGAGAGGAGAGGGAGCAGGGCGCGAGCGCGCGGGTGGATTTGGAGTCGGCGGCCGTAACGGAGGCCACCACGCGGCCAGGACGGGCCGAGGACGAAGGAAGGAGGCGAGAGGCGCGGCCCGGACGGAGAGAGGAGGAGCAGGCCGGCCAAAGGGCGGAGCAGAGGCGGTGGCGGCGGGCGGAGGCTTGTCCTTGCCGAGGTGCGCGTGGCGTGGCTGCGGATATGAAAGGCAAGTGGAGCGGGGCTGGATCCGGCGGCGAAACGGGAGTTTTCCACGCAGCCGATGCCCCTGCGTACCGTTGCGGTGTGTGTCTCTTTCCTTTTCTTTGTTTCAGATCAGAAGATTGATTGAGCGGTGAAAAAAATGTGTTCATTTTTTAGTGCTGAAAGTAAATGTGTTCGTGTTAGAAACACCTGTATCCGAGTTGATCGAAAACTCGTCTCGCCCGCTTTAGCTTCTGCCGCTTCCCTCCCCTTCCTCGCCTCTCCTCCCCTCCCGCCGTTGGTGTAGGCGGCGGCGCGGCATTTCTCCCCTTCTGATGGTGTGCGCAACGTGGGATGCGGCATCGTGCCGGGGGCGCGGTGGCAGCGAGTCAGACGGGCGCGCCGGTGGCGTGAGCGGATGGCAGCGTTGTGGCGGCTGTGCGGATTCCGAAGGTGGGTGCTCAGGGTGCTCGATGATCTTTCTTTCAGATTTGATGAATTTTCTTTCAGATTTAGTCCAGTGTTTTTCAAATTTGATGAACCTTTTTTCAAATTCAATGAACTTATTTTCAGAAATCGATAAACTTTTTTCAATTTTTGTGAACTTTTTCCCAAAATCGATTAACTTTTTTTCAAATCCAATGATTTTTTCCAATTCGATGAGCTTCTTTCAAAATCAATTAACTTTTTTTAAAATATGTGATTTTTTTCAAATTCAATATTTTTTTCAAATTCGTGATCGTTTTTTAAGTTTGTGAACTTGTCTTTCAAAAACCATGGACACTTTTTAGTTCACTATTTAAAAAAAGCTTATTTTTTTAAAAGTCAACTGGTTGACCGCGACCGGTCTAACGCGATCAAGAGAACTAGGAAACCAGTCAACCGCTATTTTCTTCTTGAGCTGGCCCATGAGCGGGGCGCATGGGCGCCAAGAAGCTCAACAAGGCGCCCTATAGGAGCTCCCCTGGACCAAAGGGGCGGCGGTCTGTTCCCGCTTGGCGCCATGCGCCAAAGTGGTATGGCTTGCGACTATTTGTTTTCTTCTTTCTTTACGGTTCTTTCAGGTCCCGTGCCTTGCACTCCAAGGGCACATCTCCGTAAGATCACCACCTAAATGACAACAAAGCGATGCTCTGAGTAGGTCGAACTTTTTTTTGCAACAACAAGCTATATTGAATTACTCAGAAGGATTACAGTGTGTGTGAATACATCCTAGAGGAAAAGCAGGGGTGTAATTCACCCAAATACTCTTCTATGATCCTCCCTAGCCTATTTGGCACACCTGTGTGCCGCTTCATTTGCTTCTCGGATGATATGGATAATGAAGTAAGATTGAAAACTGGATCTCGCGTCCACATTTGCTTTTCGGCTGATATGGACAATGGAGCCAGGTCTGCTTTTGAAAAATCTGCCTCATTTAGCATACGCACATCTTGAGCATCACTTTCATGATCACCTTGAGATGTTCAAGAGTAAGACGAATGCCATCACGGAGCGCCAAGGCTTCCATAGTGCTTGCATTTTGTGCAAATCAATACCAAGTTGCTTGGTCCCGAAGAACAACTCTCATACTACCATAGCCATCTTGTTGATAATAACTTGCGTCAACATTGACCTTGATGATCTCAGGGCGTATCCAGACCGATTTCCCCCTTGGCTCTCATGCCGTCTTTGAGCCCACTAGCACAGCTAGATCGTGGATGGTACCAATGGCCCATTTGAAGTTCTCTATGTTCTTTCAGTCAAAATTATCCTGCATCCACACAAAATGATAACAGCATGCGGTTCTGAAACTTGTTTGACATCAACAATATCTACAGCCCTTGAATCCGGATGAAGAGAAGGGATCCTGACCAGAAGGAAGCAACGACGTTCAATCGTCTCCTCTTTTTTTGCGAAAAGTTCGATCGTCTCCTCAACACCACAATTTTCACAAAACAGAATCTTCTTAACATGTCGTTCTTGCAGAACATGGACATGCCACCGACCAAAGAACGCTTTCAGGTTCCATCAAGCACATGGATCAAAAAGACAAAAATCATGAGATCTAGCCTACGTCACTTTGCCAGCAGGCTAAATTGTCAAGCGGGGCCGTAGGCTGTTGGGGCCCGCGACGCTCTGCACTTGCCCTTTGGATTCGTCTCGAAGCCAAGTCCGAGCGTGCCTTGGGCCCGGGGGCTATTATCGGCGTTCTGGGAACGGGGGTCCCCAGACTTGCCTGCCCTGCGGCCCGCGGCGTGGCTCCACCAGCGGCCCTGTACGATCCATCTTCACTAGCAAACACTCAAGACCCTCGCGAGGCGGACGATGCAAGACCTCCTCAGGGGCGGTCTCACCAGGCTGGCTCGCGAGGGGCGGAGAGATCAAGGCAAGGGACACCTCGTGAGGTTTTTGTGATGCAAGCCATGACGACTGGAGCCAGGCGGACGCCAGCGCACGCAGTGTCCTCATTTCCTCTTTGGTGCTAAAGGGGCAAGCGCAGGCGAGGAGTCCCGAGGCATCATGCAAAGGTTTCCATATTGGTGCAACAAGACCAAGACCAGCAGGACGGCAGGACGGAGCTCACCGTGGAGCCCAAGACGGCGTCACTATCAGAGCCTTTGGCAGGCGAAGACTACTTTTGTCAGGATAGCTTGTACTAGTTGTCTCCCTTCAAATTTGGCCGTTGTAGGATCCCTTCCCGCTCAATATTTAGGAAGAGGACTAGTGCCTCCATAAATAGGACTAGCCACCACTATAGCAAGGGGTGGGGAATCAGAGAGAGAGAGAGAGAGAGCATCACTCACCAAGCGCAAGAACACCTCACCTCGCGAGGCTGTTCTTCCCTTGTAACTGTTCATCCTCAGCCCAAGAGGCAATCCACCACACCACACTGGAGTAGTGTATTACACCACAACGGTGGCCCGAACCAGTATAAATATTGTGTCTCGTGTTCTTTGGGTTCGTCGAGTTAGGCCGTGAGATCGTAGAGTGTGCGAGCTAGAGAGGGGGAGAGATCTTTGTGCGCACCCCAGTGTTCGAACCTTAAGGGTTTTGCCGGAACCCGAAATCCGACAATTGTATTGGCTAGAGCATGCACTTCTACATGCTATCAGAGTGAAGAGGTCCCGAGTTCAAGAACCGGCTGGCGCAATTAAATTGCAGCCCACTTTCGGTTCATATTTAGGCCTGAGGGAGCCACACATGAGGGAAAGTGTTGACATATAATGTAATGCCTAGTCTCTTTCATCAAATTAGTCTTTTGATTGCATTAGTTAGAGCATGCACTTTTATAAGGGTCATGACCAAGGTGTGTGGCTTCTGGGCGTCGGGGGTCAAGGTGCGCGTCGCGCTGCTCGTCAAGGCCGACATGGTGGCCGAGCCCAAGACCCCGGTCGCCCTGGCAGCCTTCGACGACTTCTTCTCTGCTTGATGAGTGTGAATTAGTAATTCGGAGGAGTTTACCGTGTGGAGTACCTCTCCCCCTTAAGCCAGTGTCATGTAACTCCGATTTGCTTTACTGATTTGCAACAAGGAAGAAGTGTACTTTTTGTACCGCTCTTCGCTTGGGCGGCAACTATGCGTTTTGACATTTTATCTTTGGAGTTGGGCGCTGCTGCTATGTAGGCGCGGGCCCACCGCCCGAAAGCCCAAACTGATGCCCTCCGGCCCCGTCCAGTCGCAGTCCCATGTACGTCATGATTCGTACGACTCAGTTGTTTAATTGCTAACCACCGGTATGCTCCTCCATGGACAGCCATGACAGCCTCAGCCCGTCTTCGCAGCGCCATTCCAAGGTCGTAACACCACCTCCCCCTGGCTGGCACCCCGCCACCACCGGTGGCAGGTGGGAGGCGCCGACGGGGTTCGCGGTCGTTCTCCTTCGAAAGACAAAATCAAATTAATGCTGACTGTCGGTGGTGCAGAGTTTGGGGTTCTCGAATGCCAGAGCGATGGCCCCGGAAGGCGAGGCCACACGGTTGGTTGTACGACGAGAGACATGGCGGCAATGGTGGTGTTTCTCCTTGGCTGCATGGGAGCGAGGTGGCGCGGATCCTGGCGGTGGCGGTGCGTCGGCAATGACATCTCCCATATCATGGTGTGGAGGCTTGTTTTGGTGGCGGTGGACCGGTACCGTGGTATCCCGGGTGGCCCGCGTGAGACTCCAGGTGAAGGCTCCGTGGTTCGGCGCCGGCGACGATGATACATGTGTGTGTCATGTCCCTCTTGGGGGCGTTGTTGTGCCCCCCTCTCCGTGTTAGAGCTTTGGGTGAAAACTCTTGACTGTCCTTCAGTCGCGGCGGCGACGGCATGGAGCTCATGTACCCTTCGGTCGCGTCCCTTTGGCATCGGCGGGCGAGCTTGGATCCTATCTCGGGGCTACTTTAGCTCTGGTTTGGGGCAGCCTTGACGGCTTCCTATCCTTTGCACGTGACGTTGTTGACATCACTCTCGGTCCTCGTTGTCTGCAAGCAGGATCAGCGCTCTGCTGAAGAGAGAGGGCAGGGGGTCTTCTTCGGCGACAACTTGGTGTGCGTGGTACATTGATGTCTGGTGGTTTCTTTTGGAGGTGTGGTCTTCCTTCCGATTAATACCCTCAAGTGCTTCTTGATAGGGTGTGGCCACTCTCGCCAGTGGCGGAGCCAGAAAAATTCTTCCAGGGGCAAGTGCTCTTAAAACTGATCGGGGAGGGTCAAACCACTGGAAAAATGTACTTTACAGCAAATCATCACTAATTTTGCTCTATTCATTAGCAATTATGCAGCAAATCTATGATGTTAGGGGGCCTAGGGCCCTGTTAGTCCCCTATGCCACCACTGACTCTTGTAATCTTGTTTTATCTTTAATCTGCTTTATAAGAGGACTCCTCACCTTGTATCGGTTCGGTCCTGTTGCTTTGTATATAAAACGAGATGAAAGCCTTTTTTGGGTTAAGACCCAGGAGCCTCTTTTCATGGTTTTGGTCCACACAATGTGTGTTGGCACACATTTCTAGACTTTCATTTGAGAGAATTTTTACACTTGAAACTTACTTTTTTCGGTTTCTACATAAAAATAGGTGCTTCTTTCTATCTACAGATAAAAGCAGCCGAGCTCGGGAGCAGAAGCGCCGCATTCCCTGTAATTACAGATATTCCGTATGGCTTATCGTCAAGGCAGGAGACAACAACGTTTCTCTTTGATTATCTCTTGTTGCCACATCAGGTTCTCAAGTTGCTACGACATGGCAGACGTGATAAGCGACCCAGTTTTGCTATGCGAAAAAAAGGTTCTCAAGTTGCTGCAAAGCATCCACCCACCGGCACCGGCCAACAGTATTTGAAAAAGGGGACTCATCACCCGAAAAGTGGCTGCAGAGGCCGAGCTCCACTGAGCTCTATAGATATTTCTCAGTTAAAATACCTTTTTCATAACTCAAAAAATCTGAAAAAATGTTTTCATGTAGACATATACTTGAAGTATACGTGTACAAATTTTCATAAATATATGTATTCATAAGTCATGTATATAAAAAAGACAAAATACACAGATTGAAATAGGCTTTTTCTTTGTTGTATTTGTGTCAGATATTTATCTTTTTTGTGTAGCATGCAAATGATCAAATTAGTTACTAAAAATTTGTACATACTTAAAGAATATGCATATGTATTTGTACAAAAAAATTGGCATTTTTTGAAACTTTTAAATATATTTTGATTTTTTTTTTTGCAAAACAAGCTCCATGGAGCCCGGTCTTTGCAATGCCACATTCACTCATCACCACCGAAACAGCTGCAGCAGCGCGCGGAGTCGTCAAACAAAACAAGCAAACGGCACCCAGTAATAAACAAACAAAACCGGCGACGGAGAGGCTTATCCGAACCAAGCAAAGCAATCAACACGCAGCGAGAGCTATCCTATATAATACGCACCCCACGGCCAAAGATCCATCCAACCCCATTTCACAGCATCCATCCATTCCAGAGCAATAACAGCTTCCTGACTTCCCATCTCATCTCATCGAGTGTTTTTCGATCGGTTGCCAATGGCGGACATAGCGATGCTGGTGGCCGACGAGGCGTTCGAGAAGAGGCTGCAGCGAGGGGCGCCCTTCGCCGGCGCCGGCGAGGAGGCGTCCAAGGGACGGGAGAACTTCGGGGCCGTGACCAAGGTGTGGGGCTCCTGGGCGTCGGGGGTCAAGGTGCGCGTCGCGCTGCTCGTCAAGGCCGACCTGGTGGCCGAGCCCAAGACCCCGGTCGCCCTGGCAGCCTTCGACGGCTTCTTCTCTGCTTGATGAGTGTGAATTAATTCGGAGGAGTTTACCGTGTGGAGTACCTCCCCCCCTTAAACCAGTGTCATGGAACTCCGATTTGTACATAACCGTGTGCTTTACTGATTTGCAACAAAGAGAAGTACACTTTTTGAACGGCAACTATGTGTTTTGACATTTCGGGGCTGTTTGGTTTAAGCCCCAACTAGCCCCATCAAAATTTTGCTATGATCAATGTAAGGGCATGACCAAATTTTTGGCAAGTCCTTGTTGTTTGGTTTGTAGCCATTGTACCATCCCCAAAAACTGTCAAAATAGTCCTTTGTGTGGTTTGCAACCAATTATATCGTGGTGGTACAAACATATATTTTTTGCGAAATTAATACTCTTTTCGTCCCAAAATAAGTATCTTGACCTAAGATACTTATTTTGGGACAGAGAGAGTAATTTATATATATTAAAATTAAGATGTAGTTTCCTATAAAAAATTGTAAGAGGCATCCAACAAGAAAAACAAAAACAAAAAAAGGCACGTGATTGTTGTAGCCTGCACTTTGTATGCGAAGAGAGCTGCGTGCGTTTGCTAATCGCAAAAGGACCCACCGATTAATTACTAGCTAATGCAGTTGTAAGTGGCAAGTTTGGAGTAGTTGTTGCGTACTTGCGTGCGACGCCAAAACATTGGCGAAGCTTTTCCGCGCCGGGGAAATTACACGGGCGGACCACGGGCGCTCGGGGCGAGCCAAATTTTGGCAGCGATCCAAACTACCACCAAATATTGTTGGCTAGCCAATATTTTGGTAGGGTCGACATTGGTTGTAATCCAAACAGGCTTTTTGTTTTTGAAATTGGGCGTTACTGCTATGTAGCGCTGGCCGACCGTCCGAAAACCCAAACCGATGACCTCCGGACCCGTCTAGTCGCAGGTCCCATGCACGGTCACGATTCGTACGACTCAGTTGTTTAATTGCTAACCGTCGGTATGCTCCTCCATTGACGGCCATGACAGCCTCAACCCGTCTCCGCAGCAGCACCACTTCCCCCTGGCTGGCAGCGGAGCGCCCCGCCACCGTCGGTGGCAGGTGGGAGGCGCCGACGAGGTTTGCGGTCATTCTCCTTCTAAAGACAAAATCAAATCTATGCTGACTGGCGGTGATGCGGAGTTTGGGGTTCTCGGATGCCGGAGTGGTGGCCTCGGAAGGTGAGGCCACACGGTTGGCTGTACGACGACAGATATGGCGGCAGTGACGGTGTTTTTCGTTGGCTGCGTGGGCAGCGACAAGCGAGGTGGCGCGGATCCTGCCGGTGGCGGTGCGTCAGCAATGCCATCTCCCATATCATGGTGTGGAGGCTTGTTTTGGTGGCGGTGGAGCTAGGACCGTGGTATCCTGGGTGCCCCGCGTGAGACTCCACGCGAAAGCTCTGTGGTTCAGCGCCGGCGACGATGATGCATGTGTGTGTCGTGTCCCTCTTGGGGCGTTGTTGCCCCCCCCCCCCCTATCCGTGTCAGAGCTTTGGGTGAAAACCCTTGACCGTCCTTCAGTCGCGGTAGCGACGACATGAAGCTCATGTACCTTTCAGTCGCGTCCCTTTAGCATCGGCGGGCGAGCTTGGATCCTATCTCGGATCTACTTTAGCTCTGGTTTGGGGCAGTCTTGACGGCTTCCTATCCTTTGCACGCGATGTTGTTGACATCACTCTTGGTCCTCGTTGTCTGTAAGCCGGATCGGCGCTCTGCCAAGAGAGATGGCAGGGGGTCTTCTTCGGCGACAACTTGATGTGCGTGGTACATTAATGTCTGGTGGTTTCTTTTGGAGGTGCGGTCTTCCTTCCGGTTAGTACCATCAGGTGCTTCTTGATAGGGTGTGGCCACTCTCGTCAGTGGCGGAGCCAGAAAAATTCTACCAGGGGCAAGTGCTCTTAAAGTTGATTGGGGAAGGTCAAACCACTGAAAAAATGATTTTTACCAGCAAATCATCACTAATTTTGCTCTATTCATTAGGAATTATGTAGCAAATCCATGATGTTAGGGGGGCTAGGGCCCTGTCTCGGCCATTGACTCTTGTAATTTTATTTATCTTTAATCTGCTTTGTAAGAGAACTCCTCACCTCGTATCGGTTCGGCCGTGTTGCTTTGTATATAAAACTGGGTGAAAGCCAATTTTTATGTTAAGACTCAAAGCCTTTTTTCATGGTTTTGGTCGATACAGTGTGTTTTGGCACACGTTTCTAGATTTTCATATGAGAGAATTTTTACACTTGGAACTTACCTTTCTCAGTGTCTACATAAAAGTAGGTACTTCTACAGATAAAAGCAGCCTGTAATTACAGAAACTCAGTATGGCTTATCGTCAAGGCAGGAGAGAACAACATTTCTCTTTGATTATCTCTTGTTGCTACGTCAGGTTCTCATGTTGCTACCACATGGCAGACGTGATAGGAGACACAAATTTTGGTATAAAGAGGAAAGTTCTCAGGTTGCTCCAAAGCATCCACCCACCGGCCAACGGGATTTGATTGAAAAAGGGAACTCACCACCAAAACAGCTGCAGCAGCGCGCGGAGTCGTCAAACAAAACAAGCAAACGGCACCCAGTAATATACAAAACCGGCGACCGATCACCCACAACGGAGAGGCTTATCCGAACCAAGCAAAGCCAAGTAAAGCAATCAACACGCAGCGAGAGCCATCCTATATAATACGCACCCCGCGGCCATAGATCCATCCATCCCCATTTCACAGCATCTATTCCAGAGCAACAGCAGTTTCCATCATATCCGAGTGTTGATCGATCGGTACTTCGGTAGCCAATGGCGGACATAGCGATGCTGGTGGCCGATGAGGCGTTCGAGAAGAGGCTGCAGCGAGGGGCGCCCTTCGCCGGCGCCGGCGATGAGGCGTCCAAGGGCAGGGAGAACTTCCGGGCCGTGACCAAGGTGTGTGGCTCATGGGCGTCGGGGGTCAAGGTGCGCGTCGCGCTGCTCGTCAAGGCCGACCTGGTGGCCGAGCCCAAGACCCCGATCGCCATGGCAGCCTTCGACGGCTTCTTCTCTGCTTAATTAGCCATCTTTTTCTTTCTGAAATGGAGTTAATTT
>NC_041386.1:9865517-9873139 GCF_002162155.2 Triticum dicoccoides | reverse complement strand
ATTGACTTGTCACCTGTACATAACCATGATGTAGTTTACTGATTTACAAAGAGGAAGCACTAGCTTATATTTGTACTGCACTTATCCCTGAATTGGAGCATTTTTACTGTTTAATTTGCCTTCGAAATTTAGTCCAAAGTCCAAACAAACGAACAACAAGACAATCGACACCGCGATTGCTCAGCAGCTGATTTTTTTTTTCAACGACGCAAGTGAGCCGCATGTACTTCATTAGGGAACAGAACGGAACAAGTTATATGGTACAGGGCAACAAGCCGATCTAGGGCCAACCGAAACAACTGCAAACTGAAAGAGAAGGAACCGGAAGCTAAACGGCCACCAAAACCAAGGCCATACCCAACCCGAACTGACAAAGGACAACCCTGCCTAAAGGTAGGTAGCATGCAGGCCAGCTCCATTGCCTGCAGTCAGATTTTAGCTTCTCAATCGTGGATTTAGAGGGAGATGGCTCGGTTCTTTTCAATTCTCTTGGAATAAGATTTCGTCTCGCTTTATAGATAACCCTTGTGCTAAGCACATAAAAAAAAGGAAAAAGGGAGAGCATCCCACGATCCGTCCAAGCCGAAGGGAGTCACTTGATTAAGAGAAGATGTGGAGGTAGCCACGGTGGCCTCTGGTTTGAAGGACCGCCGGGAAAGAGGAAAACCTTAAGTTGGGACGGTCGTGGGATGCTCTTAAAAAAACAAATAGTGTGATATTGCGGTGTGTATGTTTCACAGTATGAACCTCGATTTGAATTCTTGTGGTAAAGTTATTGGACATATTTTCTAGCTCAACTAAAAGATGGAAGTTTACCTTGCCTTATTCAAAATTTCTTATACTAGGTGTACTCGTTGGGAGAATATAATTAAATGCATCAAGGTTATTATAGTATCAAACTCCTCAATTAAGGCAACCCTTGTTTGAAGTCTAGAGTATGATTCAGTGTGTACTTTTGAGTTTTCCTTAGTATTGCAATTTGGAATGACAGTTTATTTTCGGTAAAATATGATGAGCAAAAACTTACAAACCCTATACATGTGCATCAACTCTACATTGAACAAATTGATGGCACAATTGATTTTCTGATGATTGTCACCAAAGGACTTGTAGATGATATGAATACTATGAATATGAAATCATCATTTCCAAAAAAGCGACATGTTACTTGGAAGAAAAAATGATGATGCAAATAATAATTAAAATATTCTAGCAGTGGAGAATATTCTCTAAGTTCAGTTTTTTTATGATGGAAATGACAAGTACTTCACTAAAGAAAATTGAGGAACATAAGATTTTCAAAAGTATATTTGAGGTCTTCTTTGATCGACAAACTTGAAGTCATTGGATGATGTTGAGCTATGTAAGTGATGCACTAAATTTGCTGAAACTTATTCTTACAGTTGTTTATCCAATGTCTATTTGGATTATTTTTCTGATTTTTTTCTGAATTAAGAATATTGCAAATAACCTTACTAGAGGAGCCAATGTGCGCTATTAGATGTCTGGATTTCTTAGAAATATAGTTTTTTAACGCATCTACATTGCTTATCAAATTAAATTTATACCCATGGTTGTAGTTTCAGTTGAAAACAGTTTCCCAAAATTGAAATTATTAAAACATTATTTAAGATCATCAGCGTCACAAGAAAGATTCTAGCTACGGTATGCATTGATAAAGATCTATTAGAATAGATTAATTTGATATAAACGCTCTTATATTTCTTTATAAAGGGAGTATTTTGTATCAAAAAATGTTAGAAGAAATTCCTTCAAGTGACCAGTGCAGTTGTTTGTTTTGAATCAAAGGGGCTCGCTTTGTTATCTTGCACCAGGGCCAGCATAGTCATATCAAGACCAGGTCTGAATGTACCTGGGCCATGCCCCCGATAGACTGCTGAACTCTGTTCAAGGATCATTTTGCCATTTCTCAAAAAAAAAAGGATCATTTTGCCATCAGATTGAGAAAAATGAAAAACCTATATTCATTCCAAACTAGCATTATAAATGAAGCAAAGCATAGCAACCAACACGTATGGAGACCAACCATATAATGCACCAAATCCAAAGCAAAGCACATATAGCAACAAACTAAGCTGTGAGATCAAAGCTAGAGAACCGATGAGTTATTGAAGTGCTTGAGACTTAGGAGTCAAGTTTTTTTTTACCTAGTCGCTGCTGCTGGGAATGGCGGACATAGCGTCTGTGGCGGAGGAGTTCAAGGCTAGGCAGCCTTTCGTGGCTTCTTCACTGCTTAATTAGTTCAATCTTTTGCTTACAAAAAGTAACTGTTATCTTCTACTAATGCTGAAATGAAATTAATCCCCAGAGCCAAAGTCAAAGCTATTTGTACATGACCGTGTGCTTTACTGATTTGCAGCAAGAAGTCTATTGCACTACTCTTAAATTACTCAGCAAATCAAATTAAAAGCAATTCCTTCTTTTCTGCTCTGCTCAAGGATGAAACAGGGCAACATGTTGCCCAAAACAGCTAGGCATCCTAATCCAACTTCCCAGTCGGTTTTATGGAGTATTATAATTAACAAAGGCAAAAGAACAAGAAGAAGGCATGTCGACACTGCATCCGATTCTACAGCTTCAAGGCCGTGATGTCGACGAGTACTTGGGCCTTGTCCGACTCGAACACCCTATCCTCTGCATCGATCAGCGCCAGAGAAACCCCTTTAGGATAACCACCTCCGGTTAACTGTGGAGAGATGTAAGTAATTAAGGTGCAAACCTAATTTTTTTTTACCTTTTTCCAGAGTGAAGGCGTTGAGGAACCTGATGATTTTGCTCTTGTTTGCCACCAGTATGCTGATGATGTCACGAGGCTTATTTTTATTTGCAGTGAACAGCTAGACACGCAACCAAGAAACAACATGTTTAGTTTTATATATACATGCAAATTAAAGAAAATAGGTAGGTGGAAAAAAATGGGCACTTGGCATTGTACCTTGAAAATATGAAATGCCTCCACTTGTATAGGTTGGCTTGGATCCTAATGATACGAACAATTGAAAATTACAAGTTGAATAAAGTTTCTCATTTTTCAAAAGCCTGGCTAAGGGCATCTCCAACGCCGACTCTCAACCCGCCCACATACATCCGGACCGCATTGTTCGGACGTGTTGTGCCATCCAACGCGGGCTTGTATCGGTCTTGTCAGTCCGCAGGGCGGTCCGTATGACAAACGTGAGGCGGGGGGGCTTGCGGACGTCTGGACCGCCGCCACGCCCACGCCTAACCGTCCTGTCCCACCAAAACTCCCTCACGCGTCCGCGCGCTTCCCGCCCAAAACGATCAGCGCCGCTCCATAGCGTCAATGCCACATTCATGCCCGGCCAGAGCAGACGTGACCTCTCACTGACCGGCATTGAAGCGGCGCACCGGCAGAGATAATGCCGCGCGCGCCGCTTCCTGGTGTACGCGACTGCTCTGCATTCAAACGACACCATGGCCGTCCGTCCGTCCGTCTCCCGCCAACATTAATGACACGCACTTGCCGAAGAACCTACTCCGGCGCCACCCCTCCGTCCCTCTACCGCCTACCATTGCCATTCGCCCGCTATATAAACTGCAGCCTCGTTCATAGATGCATTCATCCTCCTCCGGTCCCTTTCTCCTCTTCCGCACAACTCCCACTATGGCCTCTTCACACTCCAAAGCTCTCTCGAACAGACTATCGCCGGAGCAGAAGGAGATGGCCGCCATTGCTGCCGGCGCCATCCTCATCACCATCGCCACCCTTAGAGGTGCATTGCACCATGATCATCGGCTAGGACCATGATCATTACATGGACATGGTGCAGGAGGAGCGGGAGGAGAAGCCGGGAGGCGCAGGTCAACGCGACCTACAACATCCAACTCCTCCAAGAGTACCAGCCCACGGAGGAGCGGCTCAACGCCGGCAGGCAGATCGCTAGTCCAACCGCTCCATCTGCCAGATCCGCCTCGATCGATGGCTATACCTCCAGCGTCAGGTGGAACTGGAGGCCGCCTGCAAGGAGCTCGACGAGGCGACAAACGAGGTGTGGGGTAAGACCGACATCGCCGGCTCCGCCTCGGCCGTGCCCCGCCGCCACGACCACGAAGCCGACACGTCCACCAGCACCTCCGATAGCGAGGAATAGATCATGGCAGGTTACCACCGCTCTGGTCCCAAGAAGATCACCGCTCCTACCCTCCAGTTGCAGCCAAGCTTGGCGGGCTGAAGATCGTTGGCCGATTAGCCGAGGTGGAGGCTGGCAGCTTCACTCCCGGGGGCTCCGGAGGAGGAGCTAGAGAGCGCCGAGGTGAAACTAGAGAAGGCAAAGCTTCAGTTCTTAGGGCTCATGACCGGATACAGGGAACGGGCGCCGACGTTCATTTAGATTAGGTATTATACCTCGAGATTCAGACGAACACCGCTTTTAGTTCAAGTATGTCCGAAATGTAATGAATTCCAACATGTTTATATGAAATTCGTCGTGTTTGCATGAATCTCTTCTGGTTTATATGAAATTCAGTCATGTTTGCACGAATTTGGTCATGTTAGTTCGGATAGTAGTTGAAATGTATGCGGGCAGCGTTGGATGGCTGCCTCCCGCATCCGTGGCCGCGGGCTGGCCCCCCTTGTCCACGGACGGATGCGGGAGGAAATTTGCGAGTCGACATTAGATATGCCCTAAGGAAACTTGTAGCGGCTATAAGCATGAGTTTCTATTCAAGCATCAAAATGATAAAATGGCGTGTTACCCTTAAAAGGTTCATTAGAACTATGAGGTTTTCCTTTGAGCTGACGTAACGCAGCATCACTGATGAATTTGTTCTCTCCAATAGAATATCTCCCAATAGCTGAAAGAAATACCATGCAATACAAGTTTAAGGAAAACCATTATCGCTTAGACGCGTGAGATCAAATTGTCGGTGTTAAAAGGTCAATAAGCATAAGCAAAACTATTGTCGATTAAATGTGATACAAAATGCCTTCCTTCCCAAAATATAAGACGCACATTAACTTTTTTGGTCTTCATTGCACAACTTATGAGTAAGATTTTCACTTTTGTATACAACAAAAACAACAACAACAAAGCCTTGAGTCCCAAACAAGTTGGGGTAGGCTAGAGGTGAAACCCATAAGATCTCGCAACCAACTCATGATTTCACTTAGAGACAAATACCATGATACAATTGATAAATGTTCAACGTATGCATTTCGGTATATATTAATGGTCAAAATCATGCATCAAAGACCATGCAAAGTCAAATGCGCCTTATATTTTGGGAAGGAGGGAGTAGAAAATAAACAATTGGAGATACTGAAGCACAACTGTAGAAAAAAGTATACCTGAATAGACTGCCTTTTGGTGACATAGTTGGAAGAATGTAGCAATTTCGTGTGAAAATCTGAAAAGAACTGAAATATGATTTGTACAATTAGAATACATGCAGCTTCCCAAACGGAAATTCTCACATATTATGAATAATCATTGGGTCCCCTATCAAAGATTGGTGATTTAGGACAAATTACGTTTGAGATTGGCCTATGAATTCAAGCTTCTATTCCTGTATTATAAACAATGTTCATCTTTGTGTGTGAGTTCGCTTGTGTGCAACCTCATGATAAACCACGTATCACTAGTAGTTTTTGTTTTTGTCAAATAAATGGTAGGCTAACAAAACATATCACAAATATTGCAATTATTAGACCAAGTATTAAAGATGCATAAGTTGGTTCGTTGAGATTGTCAACAATAATCTGATTACTAGCATCATTTCAGTTTATGACAGGATATGATTATCGAATTAATTTTCTGAAATGTTAAAAATCTATCAACCGGAAAACCTTACCCAATCATAGTTCTTCGTGAAGAATTCAGCTGCTGATGATTTATGCCTTGTCAGGAGTTCCTATTACATGTGTGATGAGAGCAATTGTCATAAAAAACACTACACAAATACTTGATTTGAGAATGCCACCTCGCTGTTCAGATCCAAGTCTATAGATCAAATGTTATAATTGTTCAGAAGACTCAGTGAAGAGACAATTCAAATGAGGATCTACTGAGAGTAAGGGGCTGCTTTTGGGGTTGTCTTTTAGAACAATCCCCTCTAATAGTAAAGATTAGGTTCCAAACTTACGTACTAACCTTAAATGTCTTGAAGGCTTCTGATGATGGACTGAAGTCAGGAAACTGGATATAATCAAAGAATTTCTTCATATGCTGAGAATATAATACATACCTGTAAAATACTATTGAATATTTATTAATACAACAAACCAAAAAAATAACCTTCAAAATCAGTAGTGATAATAGTCATCAAAGCAAATCATGATGTTTGGATAACAGAAATACTATTGTTTATACATAACTTTGTTTGGCCATGAAAACGAGTTACTGTATAGATAGATTCCTTTCTCCTAAGATAATTATATGTAAATCATGGCCATACCGTGCAGCAACTTGGTGGCGTACGCAATCCCTCAATATTGTACTATAATGTATCGCAATGTCCCTGTTATTAAACCTGCGCAAAGGATACAGAAATAGCATGTGTTCAGTTCAAACTTATTATAAATTAACATCACAAGTAAGAATCTGACAAATATGATGAAAAAATAAAGCACTTCTATGAATTATAAATAGTTGGTAATTAAGAGCAGATGGACACAACTTTTGACACACAATCAAGGTGCAAAAAAGGAAGCCGAATGGTTACTGACCCAGCCATTAATATATCCAAAAGATCTTGGTTAACTTCCAAGTAGTCAGAGGCAGGGATCCTTGAATCTACCTTTTGTCTTGCCAGATTTGCAAAAACTAGAGTTACTTCCTTTTGAGTCTGAGAAAAGAAACAAACTTCCACTTACAAATAATTAGAAGTTTAAAAGCCAAATCTATATTAATAATGATAGGATCCAATGTTGTTCCTGATTGGAAAAACGAGGTTTCTATAGGTTGGAAAAAAAAGGTGTCCTGGAATCCTTTAACTTACTTCCAGGTCCATATGTGGAACGCAAACAATTACTAGACGTAAAGTATTATCCTTGAAAAACTCCCTTGTCAATTGCGTACATGCTTCGGCAACAGGATCACCGTCGCCATCTCCATAGAGAATGGATTTCATTGCCCTAACACTTATGCTTAGATCTGTAATCTGCATATTCAGTCAAGTGTAGATTTAATCATTTGACATGTATCATAGTGTCAACTACGAATAAGCTTACTGAAAGAACCAAATGACATTTATAATTATAACTATAAATGCACTGTTCAAACTTAACTTTCATCAAACACAGACCCTCTTATTACACATAAATCAATGTAACGAAAAGGTTGTCCTATCTTGACTTAGTTTATACCATTCTACTTCTGCAGTTCTGCTCATTATAAACATAAAAGTGCACCGCTCAAACTAAACATTCTCACTAGACAAAGAACTCGAGCACGAATCTCGGCTGCCCGCCTTCTTGCTTTCATGCCCACCTCTAATGTCTCAATGCAGCCATGCTCTTTTCAGGCACTCGCCTAGTTTACTCCACTCTAGCGTTGTCACTGAAACACAAATACTAGTGATGTCCTGTTTGCTCCTATATAATCACCCTCACTGAAACACAAATACCAGCTGTTTGCTCCTTT
>NC_041386.1:9808165-9865242 GCF_002162155.2 Triticum dicoccoides | reverse complement strand
ACACACAAACTACCAGCATGACCACTACCATTTCTCTGTGTTTTGATATATGTCTACATGCTGATCACAGAGTGAGCAGAGTCGACTGATTTCTAAAAGTTTTGCCAACACCGAACTACTGTGGTCCATATATAATTATATATAGATAAACACCAATATATTTTGCATCTGTTGTTAACAATAAATTAACGACGGAGTAACATAGATTGAGCAGGCAAAGGCGCAGCACCTTTTGTTCGCGCTTGGCTTCTAGTTTGCCGCTGCAGGGTTCCGGATGGTCGGCGATGAAACGGAGGAGGTCGCGCGTGTGTCGCACCAGCTCCGCCGGGCTCCTGGCCTTGGGCCCGAACAACCCCCCGCCCATCCCCCCCGTCATGGCATTGGCGCTGGACACGCACGGCCACAGGCACCCCGACATGGATCGATCTTGACCTGGACGACCGATGGACGTAGCCACCACGGCTGCACGCCGGCCGGCTGGCCGCCCACCGTCGCACAGATCGATCGCTTTCCACGATAGCTCTGCGGTGTCCACCCAGTGATTTTCTTGGCGCTGCCGCTGGTTCCCTGCCGGTGAGTGCGTGGGGATCGGATTGAGAATTAGGGCTCGGGCGGGACACTCCTCTACAGTGTGACTGCGCCGCAGGTAATTCGTCGCCTCCCGGGGGGTGGGCGTAGCGACCGGTAAGTGGCCGGCCTGCGGCGGCGCGGGGAGGAGGAGGGCGAAGGGACTGGATGGGATGGGTAGTGAATCAAGACGAATGGGATGGGATGGAATCGGATCGGATCGTGTTCATTCCATTTTGTGGGAAGATTACAACTGATCGCGTGAAATCTGGATGTTTATCGCGCGGCTGCCTGCGGGTTTGTCTGCATGCACATGCGCTGTCGCTCTGATTTTTATTTTCGTAGTATGGCTATGGGCCCAGGAAGATGACGGGCCTTCGGCCGTAGTTTGACCTCACGGAGTGGTATGGGCCCTGAATTCTAGTCCGGCGGGATCTCCTCATAAATAAAAACTGTCTCAAAAAAAAAAAACTGACCCACCCGTGAACAAAATACTAATTTTATACACCAGGAGAAGAGAGGGGAAGCGGAAAAAAAAAGTCGAAGCAAAAAAGGACATACCCAGGTAGAAAAACCCTCAAATCCAGCAATATAAACACCCCACAAAAATTTAAAAGGTTACATCAAAGTCCATGGGATTTGTCTTCATCCTCCTGAATGGTCATTATGCCGCCACATGCCGTTTCATCACTCGAGCCTACCTGTTGACGGTCCTACCTGACCAGCGTCCCACAGACAGACCTTCGGCGCTGGAAAAGTTGTACTCCCTTCGTTTCAAATTACTCGTCACAAAAATGAATATATTTACAATTAAAATACATCTAGATACATCCATATATACGACAAATAATTCAGAACAGATGGAGTAGATCCAAGAACCAAACATTCATTATTTTTCACATGTCTCATGACAATACTAAAGGCTACACCGATATGACGGAAACATGGGGGAAGGGCCAAACTATAGAAAGACCTAGATGTTGGCAAGCATTCTTGTCAACCCATCTAGTCTTTGAGACCTACTATGCGCCAACGGGTGGGAATAACCACAAATGAAATGATGACACTTTGGCAACGAAGTATCAGCGGTAGCACGCAACACAAGAAACATTTTTAGATACATTAAAACTGAACACCCTCCTAGCTCTCTCAGGTCATCAACATTTCTAATCGTTGGATCGCCACTTTTAATCATTTCGCCTGTCAGATTTGTCGTTAGTCTCACCTAAATCTCGTGTGCAGACTAACTCGCGCGTTAGGTTGCGTTGAACATTTCGGGCTGCTGCTCCGGTGGCTTTTTTGGGCGTCTTACATTTAATTGGGTCTACTGGCCTACTGTGCTTGTACTACCATCATAAAACAAAATGTAAAAATTGCTCGGTTGCTACGTCTGTGAGAGAAAGGAGAAGGGGATCTGGCTGCTGTGAATCCGGAGTGTTGTTGTGACCAAGTGCAGCCACACACCTCACAAATACTTCCTCCATTCACAAATACAAGATGTTCTAACTTTTTTTTGTTGAGTCGGATGTATATAAACATGTTTAGAGTGTTTGTTCACTCATTTAAGTCCATATTAGTCCATATTGAAATATCTAAAACATCTTATATTTGTGAACGGAGGAAGTAGTATTTTTGCAGTGTTTTTGACTATTGTTATTTATACTAAATTTTCATTTTTTGTATTGATCAGAACAGAAAGGTTATTGTTGTGTTTTGGTTCAATATATGTATTATTTTTATTTTCATTTTCTATACAAATATACATGATTCAAGCATTGAGAGTATCAAGCGCACCAATGGTTGGAAGAGCTAATCCATCCACTGAGAGCACTGGGAAGCTTTCCACAGGCCCATTGACTAATGCATCTGCTACTTAGTAGTATCAGATATTCCATTCTCTAATGGTATTGCTTATCTCCTCTACATATATATAACTAAGGGAAAATATGACTTTATAAGGATATCATGTTACTGTATCTTGCTTAGAAGTTTTGTCAAGAGTAGTACAATAGCAGTGTCATGGAATGCCATTGGGCTCCATTTTCCTTCCATGGCCACCTTTTGGCACATTGGTTGTCATAAATGTTGGGTTGTAGATTTATGATCCAATTTATGAGATGCTAACAAAATCTTGGTAGACATGAAACCAAGAAAATGGCCAATATCATCTAAAAAAAAGAGAGTGGCCAACATGACATGGAAATTATAGAAGATGACACTTGCCAAAAATGATAAATATTTGGTTCGCCTACATGATGGTTCAGAAGTTCTTTCACTGAAAATAAGAATTTTTTCTTCCAGATCTATATATTTGTAAAGGTTACTATCAATATATTGGAAAAATAGATAGGCGCAGCAACACGTGCCAATTATGATCTAGTTAGTCTCACAACTATGCGTCCGTCCTGGTTCGACCATTATGGCCTACTCCATGCATCACCAAGAGATTATGTGGTCTTTTGTTGATCTCACGAATCTAGCGGATTCGCGTCTGATGCTTCAGCCTGACTTGGTGATTGGTGGTACCGACTTTTTTTTTTGGTGGTACCGACTTTGATGCCATGATTGCTTTGGTTTGTGGTTCCCACACTCCATTATTTTGTGCTTGTGATAGTGAGGCGACGAAGTAGTAATTCAACAAGCTTGCATTGCAAAGGGTGTGTCAGAGCAACTTCAATGGGGCGACTCATTTCGTCCGCCCGCGTACGTTTGGGTCGGCGCGGACAAAAGTGGCGGCCCAACGCGCCGACTCAAACGGACACGCGTCCGTTTTTCATCCGCGGGCGACCCATTTCAGGCTCTTTTTTAGCCGGATTTGCGTCGGCGCGGACACGAGACGGACGCGCGCGCGCTCGCCCTCTTTCCTCATCGGACCCGTTGGTCGGTGGAACATTGGATTCACGCCCTCGCCCGCCTGCTACGTCGCCGACGCCACCGGCCATTTTTTCAGATAAAAATAGATACATAGATAATTCTAGCGTACACAGATAAAAAGAAAAGACCACTACTCGTCGATTTCTGACTCCGACTCGGTAATGTCCTCCTCCGATGTCTGAATGTAGGCGTCAGCATACGCCTTGTCTTCAAAGTCTCAACCCGCTGTTTCTCGTAGCTTCAATTTCAATTGAGTTGTCTGCTTCCGCGAACGCTTGTCCTCCCGATAGGCGGCTCGCTCCCTCCTCCTCGCGTCCCTCTCCGATCTCAATTGCTTGTAGAATTGGCGCTCGTCGACGTTGTCCTGCGGGTAGCCTCCACGCCACAACACCAAGGCTTCCATGTCCTTCTCTGCGATGGCGAGGCGATGCTGCCGACTCCGGTGGACACGACGATTCTCGTCGGTGAAAAGCCGCGGGAGAGGCGCCAGATCATGCGCCCGCTGGCTCGACACGTTGGAAAAATTCATATCCCGACGAGGCCTCAGGAGGCGCCACGCTGCCGCGTCATGCGCGCGGGCCGCCTCCTCTGCGGTGTCGAAGGTGCCAAGGGCGAGACGTTTCTCGCGAAATCAGATCTCGGCGGAGAAGACGCCGGAGCGGCGCTCGCAGACTCCGCGAAAATCCGGAGCGCGTAGGCAGCGGATCGACATGGTGGCGCAGAGGCGGCGAGAGTGGGCGGCCGACAGAGTGTGGAGAGAGCGTCGGCCGCGGCACGCGCGCGAACCTTTCCTGCGCGCTGGAGCGCCAAAACCAGCGCGCGCGAACCTTTCCCGCGTGCTGGAGCGTTAAAATTAGGGCGACGACACGATGTTAAACGCGCGCGGTCATGAAAATGGGTCGGCCCGTTGGGCGCACTGCCGACTCAAAACTAAAAGAGGGCGGACGGCGGGTGGACGGCCGACCCAAACGGATAAAAAGCAGACAAAAATGCCGTCTGGCTGGATCGGTCCGTTGGAGTTGCTCTCATTGGTCAGGCTGCATCCAGTGATGTTAAATTCTCGTATGTTGAGGTTGGCGTCTATCACTTGTTGAGGCGGGCAACTCATGTGTCTATTCAAGGCATTTGATGTTAGTCAATCTAGTTCAACTCTAGTCTTCTTCTCCCAAAGCATGGAGGAAGAGTTCAATATGTTGTGAAACTTAAATTTTTATCAGGCTTTTTGTTGTTTGTGTTTTTTTCACCTTTTATTTGACCCAACAGAAAATTTTAGTTAATCAATAAAATCAGATTATTTACTATTTCTTCCCACTATTTCCTTGGACAACAATTTTGAATTCAACATATGCACCACTTATATATGCACCCACGTGAGTGCGCTTCAACCTCATGCTAAAATATACAAATCATATATACGTAAATAGCCGATCTTCGATATATCTATTTCTCTTAACACACATGCTAACTCACTAATATGTCTCAAATGTATCTATAAATTTTGATTGTTTCACGTTATTATGTTATCACTTTTATGTTTTTATATCATTTTATATTATTTTTCTGGACTAACCTATTAACTTAGTGCCCAGTGCTAGTTTCTGTCTTTTTGCTTATTTTTGGTTTCACAAAAAATCATTATCTAGGAAGGTCCAAATATGATGCCAATTTTTGACCATTTTTTCTGGACTAGAGGGAACATTAGAAGCTTCGAAAGACATCAATGGGACCCACGAGGTTCCGACATGGCCACATGGCGCAGACAGGTGGTTGCCGCGCCACCTATCCATGTGGGCCCCCTAAGCCTCTGCTTGACCTAATTCTTCCACCTATAAATCCCATAAATCTTGAAACCACTCGTGAGCCATCCAGAAAAGAGAAAATAGTGCCACCGTAAGCCTCTGCTCTGAAGCGATCCCATTTGGAGCCATGTTTCGGAGCTCTGTCGAAGGGGGGGGGGCATTGCCGGAGGCTTCTTCATCAACCTTGCTACCTCATGATGACACATATTGAATTGTTGCCACTAAGGATAAAATGACAGGGAATTGTCTTATTGCTAGATTTCTTTCTGTCTACATTATGTCATCTTGCTTATTGCGTTGCTCTGTTTTTTTATTAAACTTAATACATTAAGATGCAAGCTGGATAGTGGTTTTGAGGTGGAGTAATAGTAGTAGATGCAGTTGGATAACAGTCTACTTATCATGGACGTAATGCCTATACAAGATTATGCCATGAATGATCATCATTATAAATTGTTGTTTTTTTGTTTATTGCCCAACAGTAATTTGTCTACCATGCCACTACCTGCTTTCGAGAGAGATGTCACTAGTAAAGCTATGCCCCCTAGGTCGATTCTCTATTCATACTTATGTTTACACAATTGCTCTTTTATTATTTTTATTATTTCCCATTTTGCCATACCACTATCTATCACAGTTTGCTTTTAGTCTTGCAACTAGCAAGATGCAGATGCCACTTATCTTGTTAGTTTGTTGACTCCCGCTGGTTCGCTTAAACCTTGGTTCTTAACTAAGGAAAATACTTTTTGCTAGTGTGCTATATCATACTTCCTTTTTGGGGAAATCCAACAACTCCTACGGGAGTAGCACTCACCACACATGCCAGTATTGGGGAACGCAGTAATTTCAAAAAAAAATCCTACGCACACGCAAGATCTATCTAGGTGATGCATAGCAACGAGAGTGAAGAGCGTTGTCCACGTACCCGCGCAGACCGTAAGCGGAAGCGTTATGACAACACGGTTGATGTAGTCGTACATCTTCACGATCTGACCGATCCTAGCACCGCAGGTACGGCACCTCCGCGATCTGCACATGTTCAGCTCGATGACGTCCCGCAATCTCTAGATCTAGCTGAGTGTCGAGGGAGAGTTTCGTTAGCATGACGACATGATGATGGTGATGATCAAGCTACCGGAACAGGGCTTCGCCTAAGCACCACAACGATATGACCGAGGTGGGTTATGGTGGAGGGGGGCACCGCACACGGCTAAGGCAATTGTCAACTTGCGTGTCTATGGGGTGCCCCCCTCCCCCGTATATAAAGGAGTGGAGGAGGGGAGGGCCGGCCCTCTCTATGGTGCGCCCTAGGAGAAGTCCTACTCCCACCGGGAGTAGGATTCCCCCCTTTCCCAAGTTGGAGTAGGAGAGAAGGAAGGGGGAGAGAGGGAAGGAAGGGCCCCCCACCCAATTTGGATTGGGCTAAGGGGGGCGCGCCCTCCACCTTTCCCTTCCTCTCCTCTATTCCACTAAGGCCCAATAAGGCCCATATACTCCCCGGGGGGTTCCGGTAACCTCCCGGTACACCGGAAAATACTCGATACACTTCGGAACACTTCCGCTGTCCGAATATAACCTTCCAATATATCAATCTTTATGTATCGACCATTTCGAGACTCCTCGTCATGTCCGTGATCACATCCGGGACTCCGAACTATCTTCGTTACATCAAAACATATAAACTCATAATACCGATCGTCATCGAACGTTAAGCGTGCGGACCCTACGGGTTCGAGAACTATGTAGACATGACCGAGACTCATCACCGGTCAATAACCAATAGTGGAACCTGGATGCTCATATTGGTTCCTACATATTCTACGAAGATCTTTATCGGTCAAACCGCATAACAACATATGTTGTTCCCTTTGTCATCGGTATGTTACTTGCCCGAGATTTGATCATCGGTATCTCAATACCTAGTCCAATCTCGTTACCGGCACGTCTCTTTACTCGTTCCGTAATGCAACACGCCGTAACTAACTCATTAGTCACATTGCTTGCAAAGCTTATAGTGATGTGCATTACCGAGAGGGCCGAGAGATACCTCTCCAATACACGGAGTGACAAATCCTAATCTCGATCTATGCCAACTCAAAAAACACCATCGGAGACACCTGTAGAGCATCTTTATAGTCACCCAGTTACATTGTGATGTTTGATAGCACACTAAGTGTTCCTCCGGTATTCGGGAGTTGCATAATTTCATAGTCATAGGAACATGTATAAGTTATGAAGAAAGCAATAGAAACAAACTAAACGATCATCATGCTAAGCTAACGGATGGGTCAAGTCAATCACATCATTCTCTAGTGATGTGATCCCATTAATCAAATGACAACTCATGTCTATGGTTAGGAAACTTAACCATCTTTGATTAACGAGCTAGTCAGGTAGAGGCATACTAGTGACACTCAGTTTGTCTATGTATTCACACATGTACTAAGTTTCCGGTTAATACAATTCTAGCATGAATAATAAACATTTAACATGATATAAGGATACATAAATAACAACTTTATTATTGCCTCTAGGGCATATTTCCTTCAGTCTCCCACTTGCACTAGAGTCAATAATCTAGTTCACATCGCCATGTGATTTAACACCAATAGTTCACATCTTTATGTGATTAGTTCATGATGTCTACTATACAACCTTCTTCTTGTAGACGTTGTTGGGCCTACAAGTGCAGAGGTTTGTAGGATAGTAGCAAATTTCCCTCAAGTGGATGACCTACGGTTTATCAATCCGTAGGAGGCGTAGGATGAAGATGGTCTCTCTCAAGCAACCATGCAACCAAATAACAAAGAGTCTCTTGTGTCCCCAACACACCCAATACAATGGTAAATTGTATAGGTGCACTAGTTCGGTGAAGAGATGGTGATACAAGTGGTATATGGATGGTAGATAAAGGTTTTTGTAATATGAAATTATAAAAACATGAAGGTAACTAATGATAAAAGTGAGCATAAACGGTATTGCAATGCGTTGAAACAAGGCTTAGGGTTCATAATTTCACTAGTGCAAGTTCCCTCAACAATAATAACATAACTGGATCATAAAACTATCCCTCAACATGCAACAAAGAGTCACTCCAAAGTCACTAATAGAGGAGAACAAACGAAGAGATTATGGTAGGGTACAAAACCACCTCAAAGTTATTCTTTCCAATCAATCTGTTGGGCTATTCATAGAAGTGTCACAAACAGCCCTAGAGTTCGTACTAGAATAACACCTTAAGACACAAATCAACCAAAACCCTAATGTCACCTAGATACTCCAATGTCACCTCAAGTATCCATGGGTATGATTATACGACATGCATCACACAATCTCAGATTCATCTATTCAACCAACACATAGAACCTCAAAGAGTGCCCCAAAGTTTCTACCGGAGAGTCAAGACGAAAACGTGTGCCAACCCCTATGCATAGGTTCATGGGCGGAACCCGCAAGTTGATCACCAAAACATACATCAAGTGAATCAATAGAATAAGCCATTGTCACCATGGTTATCCCATGCAAGACATACATCAAGTGTTCTCAAATCCTTAAAGACTCAATCCGATAAGATAACTTCAAAGGGAAAACTCAATCCATTACAAGAGAGTAGAGGGGGAGAAACATCATAAGATCCAACTATAATAGCAAAGCTCGCAATACATCAAGACGTACCACCTCAAGAACACGAGAGAGAGAGAGAGAGATCAAACACATAGCTACTGGTACATACCCTCGGCCCCGAGGGAGAACTACTCCCTCCTCGTCATCGAGATCACCGGGATGATGAAGATGGCCACCGGAGAGGGATTCCCCCTCCGACAGGGTGCTGGAACGGGTCTAGATTGGTTTTTGGTGGCTACGGAGGCTTCTCGCGGTGGAACTCCCGATCTATTCTGCTCCCTGAAGTTTTTAGGATATATGGGTATATATGGGAGGAAGAAGTACGTCGGTGGATCTCCGGGCTGTCTGATATGTCTCCAACGTATCTATAATTTTTGATTGCTCCATGCTATATTATCTACTGTTTTGGACATTATTGGGCTTTATTATCCACTTATATATTATTTTTGGGACTAACCTATTAACCGGAGGCCCAGCCCAGAATTGTTGTTTTTTGCCTGTTTTAGGGTTTCGAAGAAAAGGAATATCAAACGGAGTCCAAAGGGAATGAAACCTTCGGGAACGTGATTTTCTCACCGAATACAACTCAGGAGACTTGGACCCTACGTCAAGCCAACTAACAGGAGGCCATGAGGTAGGGGGCGCGCCTGCCGGGGCGCCCCCCCAGGCGCGCCCTCCACCCTCGTGGGCCCCCTGTTGCTCCACCGACGTACTTCTTCCTCCTATATATACCCACATACCCCCAAACGATCAGATACGGAGCCAAAAACCCTAATTCCACCGCCGTAACTTTCTGTATCCACGAGATCCCATCTTGGGGCCTGTTCCGGAGCTCCGCCGGAGGGGGCATCGGGAGGGCTTCTACTTCAACATCATAGCCTCTCCGATGAAGTGTGAGTAGTTTACTTCAGACCTACGGGTCCATAGTTAGTAGCTAGATGGCTTCTTCTCTCTCTTTGAATCTCAATACAAAGTTCTCCCCCTCTCTTGTGGAGATCTATTCGATGTAATCTTCTTTTTGCGGTGTGTTTGTTGAGAGCGATGAATTGTGGGTTTATGATCAAGTCTATCTATGAATAATATTTGAATCTTCTCTGAATTCTTATGTCAATATGAACTTTTGTCTTGAATCTTTTGGATCTGAATATTCATACCACAATTAAGAAGAATTACATTAAAATTTTTGCCAAGTAGCACTCTGCATCAAAAATTCTGTTTTTATCATTTACCTACTCGAGGACGAGCAGGAATTAAGCTTGGGGATGCTTGATACGTCTCCAACGTATCTATAATTTTTGATTGCTTCATGCTATATTATCTACTGTTTTGGACATTATTGGGCTTTATTATCCACTTTTATATTATTTTTGGGACCAACCTATTAACCGGAGGCCTAGCCCAGAATTACTGATTTTTGCCTGTTTTAGGGTTTCGAAGAAAAGGAATATCAAACGGAGTCCAAACGGAATGAAACCTTCGGGAACGTGATTTTCTCACCGAATACAACTCAGGAGACTTGGACCCTACGTCAAGCCAACTAACAAGAGGCCACGAGGTAGGGGGTGCGCCTGCCCCCCCCCCAGGCGCGCCCTCCACCCTCGTGGGGCCCCTGTTGCTCCACCGACGTACTTCTTCCTCCTATATATACCCACGTACCCCCAAACGATCAGATACGGAGCCAAAACCCTAATTCCCCCGCCGTAACTTTCTGTATCCACGAGATCCCATCTTGGGGCCTGTTCCGGAGCTCCGTCGGAGGGGGCATCAATCACGGAGGGCTTCTACATCAACACCATAGCCTCTCCGATGAAGTGTGAGTAGTTTACTTCAGACCTACGGGTCCATAGTTGGTAGCTAGATGGCTTCTTCTCTCTTTTTGGATCTCAATACAATGTTCTCCCCCTCTCTTGTGGAGATCTATTCGATGTAATCTTCTTTTTGCGATGTGTTTGTTGAGAGCGATGAATTGTGGGTTTATGATCAAGTCTATCTATGAATAATATTTGAATCTTCTCTGAATTCTTTTATGTATGATTGGTTATCTTTGCAAGTCTCTTCGAATTATCAGTTTGGTTTGGCCTACTAGATTGATCTTTCTTGCAATGGGAGAAGTGCTTAGCTTTGGGTTCAATCTTGCGGTGTCCTTTCCCGGTGACAGTAAGGGCAGCAAGGCACGTATTGTATTGTTGCCATCGAGGATAACAAGATGGGGTTTTCTTCATACTGCATGAGTCTATCCCTCTACATCATGTCATCTTGCTTAAGGCGTTACTCTGTTTTTAACTTAATACTCTAGATGCATGCTAGATAGCGGTCGATGAGTGGAGTAATAGTAGTAGATGCAGGCAGGAGTCAGTCTACTTGTCTCGGACGTGGTGCCTATATACATGATCATACCTAGATATTCTCATAACTATGCTCAATTCTGTCAATTGCTCAACAGTAATTTGTTCACCCACCGTAGAATACTTATGCTCTCGAGAGAAGCCACTAGTGAAACCTATGGACCCTGGGTCTATCTTTATCATATTAATCTCTTACTACTTAGTTATTTACTTTGCTATTTACTTTGCCTTTATTTTACTTTGCATCTTTATCATAAAAATACCAAGAATATTATCTTATCATATCTATCAGATCTCACTCTCGTAAGTGGCCCTATAGGGATTGACAACCCCTATTTGCGTTGGTCGCAAGGATTTGTTTGTTTTGTGTAGGTACGAGGGACTCGCGCGTAGCCTCCTACTGGATTGATACCTTGGTTCTCAAAAACTGAGGGAAATTATTACGCTACCTTGCTGCATCATCCCTTCCTCTTCGGGGAAAACCAACACAGTGCTAAAAGAGGTAGCAAGAAGGATTTCTGGCGCCGTTGCCGAGGAGGTCTACGCAAAAGTCAACATACCAAGTACCCATCACATACCCTTATCTCCCGTATTACATTATTTGCCATTTGCCTCTCGTTTTCCTCTCCCCCCAATTCACCCTTGCCGTTTTACTCGCCCTCTCTCTCTCTTTCCTCCCTCTCTTTCTCTATTTGCCCCTTTTTGTTCGCTTGCTTTTTGGTTGCTTGTGTGTTAGTTCGCTTGCTTGTCGTTATGGCTAGTCCCTTATCTTCTTCGTTGTCTCCCGAGAATGAAATTCTAAATTTTAAGCAAAGGGAGGGTGAAAATCTAAAAGATGCTTGGTATAGAATTTGCAATGCTCAAAATAAATCTGCTAGGAAGCAATCTACTACCATTCTCCTTCGCAATTTTTATGTAGGCATTACTCCTTGGCACCGTTATGTTCTTGATACTATTACCGAAGGGAATTTTTTGGGTAGCCATACTTTTGATTCTTATAATGCTATGTTAAATTTATTTGGCTCCCCCCCTCTTTTGGTTAATGGAACTATATTAACTTTGGAGCATGTAATGCAAAGGCTTGAAATTATTGAAAATAAGGTTGCTACCGTAGAGTTAATTGAAAATTTGGATAAAAAGATCCACAGCCGAATCTCTCAATATGGATCTAAAGTAGGAGTTACTTTGAAAGATATTAAAGAAAAGGAACCCATAGTTAATGAGAAAATAAATCACGATTCCGTTAGGATCGATAAACTTGAGAATATTATTACCAATTTAGGAATTTTTCTTCCGTAAAGAATACTCCAAGTTCCTCTACTAAAGTTGCCAAGCTTATGTATGTTCCTAAAAATAAGGGTGAATCATCTAGTAAGGAAAATGCGGATCTTAAATCTATAAGTGTTCATCCCAATCTTTTTGCTATCATTAAGGAACCATTTGTTACAAATGAATTTTTCGATCTTGTGCCTAAAAGTTTGATAATTAATAAAAATAAAGAAACTCCTAAAGATGGTAGATGCCTCACTTATGGATTGCCTACCAAAGATGGCAATACCTAGATCTATTCTTGCTTGTTATGCCTAGCTAGGGGCGTTAAACGATAGCGCTTGTTGGGAGGCAACCCAATTTTATTTTTATTCCTTGCTTTTTGCTCCTGCTTAGTAATAAATAAATTATTTAGCCTATGTTTTGGTTGTGTTTTTTGTGTTTAATTAGTGTTTGTGCCAAGTAGAACCATTGGGAAGACTTGGGGAAAGTCTTGTTGAACTTGCTGTAAAAAACAGAAACTTTAGCGCTCACGAGAACTGCTTTCATTTTTATTTGGAAAGTGCTATTTAGTTAATTCTTTTTGAAGATGATTAATATAAAAATTCCTCACGTCCAGCAATTTATTTTAGAAATTTTGGGGTTCCAGGTCTTGCGCTAGCTACATATTACTACAGACTGTTCTGTTTTTGACAGATTCTGTTTTGCGTGTGTTGTTTGCTTATTTTGATGAATCTATGGCTAGTAAATTAGTTTATAAACCATAGAGAAGTTGGAATACAGTAGGTATAACACCCATATAAATAAAGAATGAGTTCATTACAGTACCTTGAAGTGGTATTTTGTTTTCTTTCGCTAACAGAGCTCACGAGATTTTCTACTTTAAGTTTTGTGTTGTGAAGTTTTCAAGTTTTGGGTAAAGATTTGATGGATTATGGAACAAGGAGTGGCAAGAGCCTAAGCTTGGGGATGCCCATGGCACCCCCAAGATAATCTAAGGACACCTAAAAGCCAAAGCTTGGGGATGCCCCGGAAGGCATCCCCTCTTTCGTCTACTTCTATCGGTAACTTTACTTAGAGCTATATTTTTATTTACCACATGATATGTGTTTTGCTTGGAGCGTCTTGTATGATTTGATTCTACGCTTGTTAGTTTACCACAATCACCCTTGCGTTACATACCTTTTGAGAGAGCCATACATGATTTGTAATTTGTTAGAATACTCTATGAGCTTCGCTTATATTTTTTTGAGTTATATAATTTTGCTCAAGTGCTTCACTTATATCTTTTAGAGCACGGTGGTGGATTTGTTTTATAGAAACTATTGATCTCTCATGCTTCACTTAGATTATTTTGAGAGTCTTAATAGCATGGTAATTTGCTTAAAATCCTAATATGCTAGGTATTCAAGATAATAAAACTTTCTTATGAGTGTGTTGAATACTAAGAGAAGTTTGATGCTTGATGATTGTTTTGAGACATGGAGGTAATAATATCAAAGTCGTGCTAGTCGAGTAGTTGTGAAATTGAGAAATACTTGTGTTGAGGTTTGCAAGTCCCGTAGCATGCACGTATGGTAAACGTTATGCAACAAATTTGAAACATGAGGTGTTATTTGATTGTCTTCCTTATGAGTGGCGGTCGGGGACGAGCGATGGTATTTTCCTACCAATCTATCCCCCTAGGAGCATGCGCGTAGTACCGAGGTTTTTGATGACTTGTAGATTTTTGCAATAAGTATGTGAGTTCTTTATGACTAATGTTGAGTTCATGGATTATACGCACTCTCACCCTTCCATCCTTGCTAGCCTCTTCGATACCGTGCATTGCCCTTTCTCACCTTGAGAGTTGGTGCAAACTTCGCCGGTGCATCCAAACCCCGTGATATCATACGCTCTTTCACACATAAACCTCCTTATATCCTCCTCAAAACAGCCACCATACCTACCTATTATGGCATTTCCATAGCCATTCCGAGATATATTGCCATGCAACTTTCCATCATTCCGTTCATCATGACACATTCATCATTTTCATATTGCTTAGCATGGTCATGTAGTTGACGTAGTATTTGTGGCAAAGCCACCGTTCATAATTATTTCATACATGTCACTCTTGGTCTATTGCATATCCTGGTACACCGCCGGAGGCATTCATATAGAGTCATCTTTTGTTCTAGTATCGAGTTGTAATCATTGTTGTAAATAAATAGAAGTGTGATGATCATAATTTTCTAGAGCATTGTCCCAAGTGAGGAATGTAAAAAAAAGAGAAAGGCCATACAAAAAAAGAGAAAAGGCCCAAAAAAATTGAGAGAAAAAGAGAGAAGGGACAATGTTACTATCCCTTGCCACACTTGTGTTTCGAAGTAGCACCATGATCTTCATAGTAGAGAGTCTCTCATGTTGTCACTTTCATATACTAGTGGGAATTTTTCATTATAAGAACTTGGCTTGTATATTCCAACAATGGGCCTCCTCAAGTGCCCTAGGTCTTCGTGAGCAAGCAAGTTGGATGCACACCCACTAGTTTCTTTTGTTGAGCTTTCATACATTTATAGCTCTAGTGCATCCGTTGCATGGCAATCCCTACTCCTTGCATTAACATCAATCGGTGGGCATCTTCATAGCCCATTGATTAGCCTCGTTGATGTGAGACTTCCTCCTTTTTGTCTTCTCCACATAACCCCCTTCATTATATTCTATTCCACCTAGAGTGCTATGTCCATGGCTCGCGCTCATATATTGCGTGAAAGTTTATAGGTTTGAGATTACTAAAGTATGAAACAATTGCTTGGCTTGTCATCGGGGTTGTGCATGATGATAGCATTCTTGTGTGACGAAAATGAAACATGACTAAACCATATGATTTTGTAGGGATGAACTTTCTTTGGCCATGTTATTTTGAGAAGACATAATTGCTTAGTTAGTATGCTTGCAGTATTATCACTTTTATGTCAATATGAACTTTTGTCTTGAATCTTTTGGATCTGAATATTCATACCACAATTAAAAAGAATTACATTAAAATTTTGCCAAGTAGCACTCCGCATCAAAAATTCTGTTTTTATTATTTACCTACTCGAGGACGAGCAGGAATTAAGCTTGGGGATGCTTGATACGTCTCCAACGTATCTATAATTTTTGATTGCTCCATGCTATATTATCTACTGTTTTGGACATTATTGGGCTTTATTATCCACTTTTATATTATTTTTGGGACCAACCTATTAACCGGAGGCCCAGCCCAGAATTACTGTTTTTTGCCTGTTTTAGGGTTTCGAAGAAAAGGAATATCAAACGGAGTCCAAACGGAATGAAACCTTCGGGAACGTGATTTTCTCACCGAATACAACTCAGGAGACTTGGACCCTACGTCAAGCCAACTAACAAGAGGCCATGAGGTAGGGGGTGCGCCTGCCCCCCCCCCCCCAGGCGCGCCCTCCACCCTCGTGGGGCCCCTGTTGCTCCACCGACGTACTTCTTCCTCCTATATATACCCACGTACCCCCAAACGATCAGATACGGAGCCAAAACCCTAATTCCACCGCCGTAACTTTCTGTATCCACGAGATCCCATCTTGGGGCCTGTTCCGGAGCTCCGTCGGAGGGGGCATCGATCACGGAGGGCTTCTACATCAACACCATAGCCTCTCCGATAAAGTGTGAGTAGTTTACTTCAGACCTACGGGTCCATAGTTGGTAGCTAGATGGCTTCTTCTCTCTTTTTGGATCTCAATACAATGTTCTCCCCCTCTCTTGTGGAGATCTATTCGATGTAATCTTCTTTTTGCGGTGTGTTTGTTGAGAGCGATAAATTGTGGGTTTATGATCAAGTCTATCTATGAATAATATTTGAATCTTCTCTGAATTCTTTTATGTATGATTGGTTATCTTTGCAAGTCTCTTCGAATTATCAGTTTGGTTTGGCCTACTAGATTGATCTTTCTTGCAATGGGAGAAGTGCTTAGCTTTGGGTTCAATCTTGCGATGTCCTTTCCCAGTGACAGTAAGGGCAGCAAGGCACGTATTGTATTGTTGCCATCGAGGATAACAATATGGGGTTTTCTTCATATTGCATGAGTCTATCCCTCTACATCATGTCATCTTGCTTAAGGCGTTACTCTGTTTTTAACTTAATACTCTTGATGCATGCTGGATAGCGGTCGATGAGTGGAGTAATAGTAGTAGATGCAGGCAGGAGTCGGTCTACTTGTCTCGGACGTGATGCCTATATACATGATCATACCTAGATATTCTCATAACTATGCTCAATTCTGTCAATTGCTCAACAGTAATTTGTTCACCCACCGTAGAATACTTATGCTCTCGAGATAAACCACTAGTGAAACCTATGGCCCCCGAGTCTATCTTTATCATAATAATGTCTTACTACTTAGTTATTTACTTTGCCTTTATTTTACTTTGCATCTTTCTCATAAAAATACCAAAAATATTATCATATCATATCTATCAGATCTCACTCTCGTAAGTGGCCCTATAGGGATTGACAACCCCTATTTGCGTTGGTTGCGAGGATTTATTTGTTTTGTGCAGGTACGAGGGACTTGCGTGTAGCCTCCTACTGGATTGATACCTTAGTTCTCAAAAACTGAGGGAAATACTTACACTACTTTGCTGCATCATCCCTTCCTCTTCGGGGAAAACCAACGCAGTGCTAAAAGAGGTAGCACTGTCCACGAGGCAGGGGGCGCCCAGGGGGGTGGGTGTGCCCCCCACCCTCGTGGGCAGCCCGGGACTCTCCTGGTCCATCTCCGATACTCCGTGGGCTTCTTCTGGTCCAAAAATAAGTTCCGTGAAGTTTCAGGTCAATTGGACTCCGTTTGATTTTCCATTTCTGCGATACTCTAAAACAAGGAAAAAACAGAAACTGGCACTGGGCTCTAGGTTAAAAGGTTAGTCCCAAAAAAATCATTTAAAATAGCATATAAATGCATATAAAACATCCAAGGTTGATAATATAATAGCATGGAACAATCAAAAATTATAGATACGTTGGAGACGTATCAGCATTCCCAAGCTTAATTCCTGCTCGTCCTCGAGTATGTAAATGATAAAAACGGAATTTTTGATGTGTAATGCTACCTAACATATTTATCCATGTAATTCTCTTTATTGTGGCAAGAATGTTCAGATCCATAAGATTCAAGACAAAAGTTTAATATTGACATAAAAATAATAATACTTCAAGCATACTAACTAAGCAATTATGTCTTCTCAAAATAACATGGCCAAAGGAAGCTATCCCTACAAAATCATATAGTCTGGCTATGCTCCATCTTCACCAGTCAACGTATTCAAATCATGCACAACCCCGATGAAAAGCAAAGCAATTGTTCCATACTTTTGATGTTCTCAAACTTTTTCAATCTTTACACAATATATGAGCGTGAGCCATGGATATAGCACTATAGGTGGAATAGAATGGTGGTTGTGGAGAAGACAAAAAGGAGAAGATAGTCTCACATCAACTAGGCATATCAACGGGCTATGGAGATGCCCATTAATAGATATCAATGTGAGTGAGTAGGGATTGCCATGCAACGGATGCACTAGAGCTATAAATGCATGAAAGCTTAACAAAAGAAACTAAGTGGGTGTGCATCCAACTTGCTTGCTCACGAAGACCTAGGGAATTTGAGGAAGCCCATTGTTGGAATATACAAGACAAGTTCTATAATGAAAAATTCCCACTAGTATATGAAAGTGACATCATAGGAGACTCTCTATCATGAAGATCATGGTGCTACTTTGAAGCACAAGTGTGGAAAAAGGATAGTAGCATTGCCCCTTTTTATTTCTGTTTTTTTGGCCTTTTTTATTTGGGACAATGCTCTATTATTGATGATCATCACACTTCTATTTATTTACAACTCAATGATTACAACTCGATACTAGAACAAAGTATGACTCTATATGAATGCCTCCGGCGGTGTACCGGGATGTGCAATGACTCATGAGTGACATGAAAGAATTATGAACGGTGGCTTTGCCACAAATACAATGTCAACTACATGATCATGGAAAGCAATATGACAATGATGGAGCATGTCATAGTAAACGGAATGGTGGAAAGTTGCATGGCAATATATCTCGGAATGGCTATGGAAATGCCATAATAGGTAGGTATGGTGGTTGTTTTGAGGAAGGTATATGGTAGGTTTATGGTACCGGCGGAAGTTGCGCGGTACTAGAGAGGCTAGCAATGGTGGAAGGGTGAGAGTGCGTATAATCCATGGACTCAACATTAGTCATAAAGAACTCACATACTTATTGCAAAAATCTATTAGTTATCGAAATAAAGTACTACGCACATGCTCCTAGGGGGATAGATTGGTAGGAAAAGACCATCGCTTGTCCCCGACCACCACTCATAAGGAAGACAATCAATAAATACATCATGCTCTGACTTCTTAACATAACGGTTCACCATACGTGCATGCTACGGGAATCACAAACTTCAACACAAGCATTTCTCAAATTCACAACTACTCAACTAGCACGATTCTAATATCACCATCTCCATATCTCAAAACAATTATCAAGTATCAAACTTCTCTTAGTATTCAATGCACTCTATATGAAAGTTTTTATTATATCCCTCTTGGATGCCCATCATATTAGGACTAGTTTCATAACAAAAGCAAACTACCATGCTGTCCTACAAGACTCTCAAAATAATATAAGTGATGCATGAGAGATCAATTATTTCTAAAAAATAAAACCACCACCATGCTCTAAAAAGATATAAGTGAAGCACTAGAGCAAATGACAAACTACTCCAAAAGATATAAGTGAAGATCAATGAGTAGTAGAATAATTATGCAACTATGTGAAGACTCTCTAACATTTAATAATTTCAGATCTTGGTATTTTATTCAAGCAGCAAGCAAAACTAAATAAAATAAAATAAAATGACGATCCAAGCAAAACACATATCATGTAGTGAATAAAAATATAGCTCCAAATAAAGTTACCGATGAACGAAGATGAAAGAGGGGATGCCTTCCAGGGCATCCCCAAGCTTAGGATTTTGGTTGTCCTTGAATATTACCTTGGGGTGCCTTGGGCATCCCCAAGCTTAGGCTCTTGCCACTCCTTGTTCCATAATCCATCGAATCTTTACCCAAAACTTGAAAACTTCACAAGACAAAACTTAACAGAAAACTCGTAAGCTCCGTTAGTATAAGAAAATAAATCACCACTTAGGTACTGTTGTGAACTCATTCTAAATTCATATTGGTGTAATATCTACTGCATACCAACTTCTCTATGGTTCATACCCTCTGATACTACTCATAGATTCATCAAAATAAGCAAACAACACAATGAAAACAGAATCTGTCAAAAACAGAATAGTCTGTAGTAATCTGTAGGATTCAAATACTTCTGTAACTCCAAAAATCCAGAGAAATTAGGAAGTCCTAGGCAATTTTTTTATTAATCTACTTCAAGTGGAATTGGTATTTATCGTTCTCTGGTAAGAAATGAAAATTATTCTCGTTAGCGCATACTTTCTGTTTTTTACAGCAAGATCAAATAACAATCACCCAAGAAGGTCCTAAACGCTTTACTTGGCACAAACACTAATTAAGACATAAAAAAACACAATCATAACAGAGGATAGATGATTTATTACTTACTAAACAGGAACAAAAAGCAAGGGACAAAAATAAAGTTGGGTTGCCTCCCAACAAGCGCTATCGTTTAACGCCCCTAGCTAGGCATGATGATTTCAATGATGCTCACATAAAAGATAAGAATTGAAACATAAAGAGAGCATCTTGAAGAATATGACTAGCACATTTAAGTCTAACCCACTTCCTATGCATAGGTATTTTGTGAGCAAACAACTTATGGGAACAATAATCAACTAGCATAGGAAGACAAAACAAGCATAACTTCAAAACTTTAAGCACATAGAGAGGAAACTTGATATTATTGCAATTCCTACAAGCATATATTCCTCCCTCATAATAATTTTCAGTAGCATTGATACGTCTCCAACGTATCTATAATTTTTGATTGCTCCATGCTATATTATCTACTGTTTTGGATGTTTATGGGCTTTATTATATACTTTTATATTATTTTTGGGACTAACCTATTAACCTAGAGCCCAGTGCCAGTTTATGTTTTTACCTTGTTTTAGAATATCGCAGAAAAAGGAAAATCAAACGGAGTCCAATTGACCTGAAACTTCACGGAACTTATTTTTTGAAGGAAAGCAACCCGGGAGACTTGGAGTCCATGTAAGGGAAGCTTCGAGGAGGCTGTGAGGTAGGGGGCGCGCCCTCCACCCTCGTGGGCCCCTCGTGTCTCCTCTGACGTACTTCTTCCGCCTATATATCTCCATATACCCTAAAATGATCGGGGAGCACAATAGATCGGGAGTTCCGCCGCTACAAGCCTCCGTAGCCACCAAAAAGCAATCTAGACCTGTTCCGGCACCCTACCGGAGGGGGCAATCCCTCTCCGGTGGCCATCTTCATCATCCCGGTGCTCTCCATGATGAGGAGGGAGTAGTTCTCCCTCGGGGCTGAGGGTATGTACCAGTAGCTATGTGTTTGATCTCTCTCTCTCTCTCTCTCTCTCGTGTTCTTGAGGTGATACGATCTTGATGTATCGCGAGCTTTGCTATTATAGTTGGATCTTATGATGTTTTCTCCCTCCTCTACTCTCTTGTAATGGATTGAGTTTCCCCTTTGAAGTTATCTTATCGGATTGAGTCTTTAAAGATTTGAGAACACTTGATGTATGTCTTGCCGTGCGTATCTGTGGTGACAATGGGATATCACGTGATTCACTTAATGTATGTTTTGGTGATCAACTTGCGGGTTCCGGCCATGAACCTATGCATAGGGGTTGGCACACGTTTTCGTCGTGATTCTCCGGTAGAAACTTTGGGGCACTCTTTGAGGTCCTATGTGTTGGTTGAATAGATGAATCTGAGGTTGTGTGATGCATATCGTATAATCATACCCATGGATACTTGAGGTGACATTGGAGTATCTAGGTGACCTTAGGGTTTTGGTTGATTTGTGTCTTAAGGTGTTATTCTAGTACAAACTCTAGGGCTGTTTGTGACACTTATAGGAATAGCCCAACGGATTGATTGGAAAAAATAACTTTGAGGTGGTTTCATACCCTACCATAATCTCTTTGTTCGTTCTCCGCTATTAGTGACTTTGGAGTGACTCTTTGTTGCATGTTGACGGATAGCTATATGATCCAATTATGTTATTATTGTTGAGAGAACTTGCACTAGTGATAGTATGAACCCCAGACCTTGTTTCCTAGCATTGCAATACCATTTGTGCTCACTTTTATCATTAGGTACCTTGCTGTTTTTATATTTTCAGATTACAAAAACCTATATCTACCATCCATATACCACTTGTATCACCATCTCTTCGCCGAACTAGTGCACCTATACAATTTACCATTGCGTTGGGTGTGTTGGGGACACAAGAGACTCTTTGTTATTTGGTTGCAGGGTTGCTTGAGAGAGACCATCTTCATCCTACGCCTCCTATGGATTGATAAACCTTAGGTCATCCACTTGAGGGAAATTTGCTACTATCCTACAAACCTCTGCACTTGGAGGCCCAACAACGTCTACAAGAAGAAGGTTGTGTAGTAGACATCAAGCTCTTTTCTGGCGCCGTTGCCGGGGAGGTGAGTGCTTGAAGGTATATCTTTATATCTTGCAATCGAGTCTTTTAGTTTCTTTTTTATCACTAGTTTAGTTTATAAAAGAAAATTACAAAAAAATGGAATTAAGTTTGCCTCATACGCTTCATCTTTCTAATATCTTTCGTGAGTATGATGGAAAGGAAAATTGTGCCAAAGTGTTAGAAGAAGAATGCATTAAAATGTTTGGCACTAAATCTTTGAATGATGAGCATGATTGCAATGTTGTTAGTATGAATACCTTGAATATCCATGATGCTAATGATATGCAAAGCCACAAGCTTGGGGAAGCTATGTTTGATGAAGATGATACTTTTTGTCCCCCAAGTTTTGATGAGAAAATTTATTATGATGAAGGCATGCCTCCTATTTATGATGATTATATTGATGAAAGTGGATTTGGAGAGGTCATGACTTTATTTTGTGATGAATCCACTATTTCGGAAGAGGTTCCAATTGATTATGAGAACAAAGTTGCTATATATGATGATTATTGTGATGACTTGTATGCTATAAAGAATAATGATATCCATGAAACTTGTCATCAGATTTTAGTTTTCAATTGGATTATGCCTCACATGATAGTTATTTTTGTTGAGTTTGCTCCCACTACTATTCATGAGAAGAAGTTTGCTTATGCGGAGAGTAATAAAAATTCTATGCTTGTAGATCATGAAAAGAATGCTTTATGTGATAGTTATATTGTTGAATTCATTCATGATGCTACTGAAAATTATTATGAGGGAGGAACATATGCTTGTAGGAATTGCAATAATATCAAGTTTCCTCTCTATGTGCTTAAAGTTTTGAAGTTATGCTTGTTTTGCCTTCCTATGCTAGTTGATTATTGTTCCCATAAGTTGTTTGCTCACAAAATCCCTATGCATAGGAAGAGGGTTAGACTTAAATGTGATAGTCATATTCTTCATGATGCTCTCTTTATGTTTCAATTCTTATCTTTTATGTGAGCATCATTGAAATCATCATGCCAAGCTAGGGGCGTCAAACGATAGCGCTTGTTGGGAGGCAACCCAACTTTATTTTCGTTCCTTGATTTTTGTTCCTTTTTAGTAATAAATAATCCATCTAGCCTCTGTTTAGATGTGTTTTTATGTTTTAATTAGTGTTTTTGCCAAGTAGAACCTTTGGGAAGACTTGGGGAAAGTCTCTTTAATCTTGCTGTAAAAAACAAAAACTTTAGCGCTCACGAGAATTGCTTCCATTTTTATTTGGAGAGTGCTATTTAGTTAATTATTTTTTCAGATGATTAATATATAAATTCCTCAGGTCCAGAAATTTATTTTAGAATTTTTGGGTTCCATAAGTATACGTTTGATCCAGGTTACTACAGACTGTTCTGTTTTTGACAGATTCTGTTTTCGATGTGTTGTTTGCTTATTTTGATGAACCTATGGCTAGTAAAAGAGTTTATAAACCATAGAGAAGTTGGAATACAGTAGGATTAACACCAATATAAATAAATAATGAGTTTATTACAGTACCTTGAAGTGATGTTTTGTTTTGTTATACTAACGGAGCTTACGAGTTTTCTGTTAAGTTTTGTGTTGTGAAGTTTTCAAGTTTTGGGTGAAGATTCGATGGACTATGGAATAAGGAGTGGCAAGAGCCTAAGCTTGGGGATTCCCAAGGCACCCTAAGGAAATATTTAAGGACAACCAAGAGCCTAAGCATGGGGATGCCCCGGAAGGCATCCCCTCTTTCGTATTCATTCATTGGTAACTTTACTTGGAGCTATATTTTTATTCGCCACATGATATGTGTTTTGCTTGGAGCGTCATTTTACTTACTTTTGTTTTGCTTGATGTTTGAATAAAATACCAAGATCTGAAATTATTAAATGTTAGAGAGTCTTCACATAGTTGCATAATTATTCGACTACTCATTGATCTTCACTTATATCTTTCGGAGTAGTTTGTCATTTGCTCTAGTGCTTCACTTATATCCTTTTAGAGCACGGTGGTGGTTTTATTTTATAGAAATAGATGAACTCTCATGCTTAACTCATATTATTTCGAGAGTCTTAAATAGCATGGTAATTTGCTTAAATAATCCTAATATGCTAGGCATCCAATAATAGTAAAAAATTTCTTATGAGTGTTTTGAATACTAAGAGAAGTTTGATGCTTGATGATTGTTTTGAGATATGGAGGTAATAATATCAAAGTCGTGCTAGTTGAGTAGTTGTGAATTTGAGGAATACTTGTGTTGAAGTTTGCAAGTCCCGTAGCATACATGTATGGTAAACGTTGTGTAACAAATTTGAAACATGAGGTGTTAATTGATTGTCTTCCTTATGAGTGGCAGTCGGGGACGAGCGATGGTCTTTTCCTACCAATATATCCCCCTAGGAGCATGCACATAGTGCTTGGGTTTTGATGACTTGTAGATTTTTGCAATAAGTATGTGAGTTCTTTATGACTAATGTTGAGTCCATGGCTTATACACACTCTCACCCTTCCATCATTCCTAGCCTCTTCGGTACCGTGCATTGCCCTTTCTCACATTGATAGTTGGTGCAAACTTCGCCGATGCATCCAAACCCCGTGATATGATATGCTCTTTCACACATAAACCTCCTTATATCTTCCTCAAGACAGCCACCATACCTACCTATCATGGCATTTCCATAACCATTCCGAGATATATTGCCATGCAACTTTCCACCATTCCGTTTATCATGACACATTCCTCATTGTCATATTGCTTAGCATAATCATGTAGTTGACATAGTATTTGTGGCAAAGCCACCGATCATAATTTTTATACATGTCACTCTTGATTCATTGCATATCCCGGTACACCGCCAAAGGCATTCATATAGAGTCATCTTTTGTTCTAGTATCGAGTTGTAATCTTTGAGTTGTAAATAAATAGAAGTGGGATGATCATCATTAATAGACCATTGTCCCCAAAAAAGAAAGGCCAAATAAAAAAAGAAAGGCCAAATAAAAAAAGAAAGGAAAAAAGGCCAAAAAAAGGAAATAAAAAGGGGTAATGCTACTATCCTTTTACCACACTTGTGCTTCAAAGTAGCACCATGATCCTCATGATAGAGAGTCTCTTGTTTTGTCACTTTCATATACTAGTGGGAATTTTTCATTATAGAACTTGGCTTGTATATTCCAACAATGGGCTTCCTCAAGTGCCCTAGGTCTTCGTGAGCAAGCAAGTTGGATGCACACCCACTTAGTTTCTTTTGTTGAGGTTTCATACATTTATAGCTCTAGTGCATCCATTGCATGGCAATCCCTACTCCTTGCATTAACATCAACCGATGGGCATCTCGATAGCCCATTGATTAGCCTCGTTGATGTGAGACTTTCTCCTATTTGTCTTCTCCACATAACCCCCATCATCACATTCTATTCCACCCATAGTGCTATATTCATGGCTCGCGCTCATATATTGCGTGAAAGTTTATAGGTTTGAGATTACTAAAGTATGAAATAATTGCTTGGCTTGTCATCGGGGTTGTGCATGATGAGAGCATTCTTGTGTGACGAAAATGGAGCATGACTAAACTATATGATTTTGTAGGGATGAACTTTCTTTGGCCATGTTATTTTGAGAAGACATGATTGCTTAGTTAGTATGCTTGAAGTATTATTATTTTTATGTCAATATGAACTTTGGTCTTGAATCTTTCAGATCTGAATATTCATACCACAATTAAGAAGAATTACATTAAAATTATGCCAAGTAGCACTCCGCATCAAAAATTCTATTTTTATCATTTACCTACTTGAGGACGAGCAGGAATTAAGCTTGGGGATGCTGATACGTCTCCAATGTATCTATAATTTTTGATTGCTCCATGCTATATTATCTACTATTTTGGATGTTTATGGGATTTATTAAACAATTTTATATTATTTTTGGGACTAACCTATTAACCTAGAGCCCAGTGACAGTTTCTGTTTTTACCTTGTTTTAGAATATCACAGAAAAGGAAAATCAAACGGAGTCCAATTGACCTGAAACTTCACAGAACTTATTTTTGGAAGGAAAGCAACCCGGGAGACTTGGAGTCCATGTAAGGGAAGCTTAGAGGAGGCCACGAGGTAGGGGGGCGCGCCCTCCACCCTCGTGAGCCCCTCGTGGCTCCCCTGGCATACTTCTTCCGCCTATATATCTCCATATACCCTTAAACGATCGGGGAGCACAATAGATCGGGAGTTCCGCCGCCAGAAGCCTCCGTAGCTACCAAAAACCAATCTAGACCCGTTCTGGCAACCTGCTGGAGGGGGCAATCCCTCTCCGGTGGCCATCTTCATCATCCCGGTGCTCTCCATGACGAGGAGGGAGTAGTTCTCCCTCGGGGCTGAGGGTATGTACCGGTAGCTATGTGTTTGATCTCTCTCTCTCTGTCGTGTTCTTGAGGTGATACGATCTTGATGTATCGCGAGCTTTGCTATTATAGTTGGATCTTATGATGTTTTCTCCCCCCTCTAGTCTCTTGTAATGGATTGACTTTCCCCTTTGAAGTTATCTTATCAGATTGAGTATTTAAAGATTTGAGAACACTTGATGTATGTCTTGCTGTGCGTATCTGTGGTGACAATGGGATATCACGTGATTCACTTGATGTATGTTTTGGTGATCAACTTGCGGGTTCCGGCCATGAACCTATGCATAGGGGTTGGCACATGTTTTCGTCGTGATTCTCCGGTAGAAACTTTGGGGCACTCTTTGAGGTCCTATGTGTTGGTTGAATAGATGAATCTGAGGTTGTGTGATGCATATCGTATAATCATACCCGCGGATACTTGAGGTGACATTGAAGTATCTAGGTGACACTATGGTTTTGGTTGATTTGTGTCTTAAGGTGTTATTCTAGTACGAACTCTAGGGCTGTTTGTGACACTTATAGGAATAGCCCAATGGATTGATTGGAAAGAATAACTTTGAGGTGGTTTCATACCCTACCATAATCTCTTCGTTCATTCTCCGCTATTAGTGACTTTGGAGTGACTCTTTGTTGCATGTTGAGGGATAGCTATATGATCCAATTATGTTATTATTGTTGAGAGAACTTGCACTAGTGAAAGGATGAACCCTAGGCCTTGTTTCCTAGCATTGCAATACCATTTGTGCTCACTTTTATCATTAGTTACCTTGCTGTTTTTATATTTTCAGATTACAAAAACCTATATCTACCATCCATATTCCACTTGTATCACCATCTCTTCGCCGAACTAGTGCACCTATACAATTTACCATTGTATTGGGTGTGTTGGGGACACAAGAGACTCTTTGTTATTTGGTTGCAGGGTTGCTTGAGAGAGACCATATTCATCCTACGCCTCCTACGGACTGATAAACCTTAGGTCATCCACTTGAGGGAAATTTGCTACTATCCTACAAACCTCTGCACTTGGAGGCCCAACAACGTCTACAAGAAGAAGGTTGTTTAGTAGACATCAAGCATCATGAATGAATTGAACAATATAACCAGCACATAAAGCATTCTTTTCATGATCTACAAGCATAGAAATTTTATTACTCTCCACATAAGCAAAATTCTTCTCATTTGGAATAGTGGGAGTATCATAAGAGACTCGAATACTATAAATTGTTTCCACATTAAAAGAGTAATGTTCAGAAAGGGGTAATCATAATCATGATAAGTTTTATAAATATAATCATCACTACTTTTTATAGCATAAGTATCATCACAATAATCATCATAAGTAGCAACTTTGTTCTCATCATAATCAATTGAAACCTCCTCCAAGATAGTGGAATCATTACTAAATAAAGTCATGACCTCTCCAAATCCACTTTCATCAATATAATAATCATAAGTAGGAGGCATACTATCATCATTATAAATTTGCATATCAAAACTCGGGAGACTAAAAATATCATCTTCATTAAACATAGCATCCCCAAGCTTGGGACAAACATTAATTGCAGCAAATATATTCTCAAAAATATCATCTTCATCAAACATAGCATCCCCAAGCTTGGGCCTTTTCATACCATAAGCATAATCACTCTCATCATTAATAGTATGGATAGCACCAATCGTATAGCAATTATCATATTCTTCCAAGCAAGTGCCAAAAGGATTTTCAAGATTATAAGAAGTATCACTATCTTCCGCAATTATATTTTCATGAGGCACAACAGTAATAGGGGCATCATTATTTGGGAGAGATATCTTTTTACCTCTCTTCCTTTTTCTTTTCTTCTTCTTCACCACATCATGTGTGGGTTCAATCCTCTTTTTGGAGCTCCTTATTAATGAGATTGGTTGAATAGGAGGCTCGTCCTCGTTACCTGATTCATTATAAGAAATAATAGGAGGGTATTGGGAAGTCTCTTCCCTTTCATTGGTATTCTCTTCATCTTCTATCTATTTTCTTTTCTTTATGTAATTGGCAATGTAAGGATTTTCAATACAATTTATCGCACAATACATATACATTTCCTCTAGATCAAAATTAAGAAATTTATCGAGATTAAGTTTTGGAATACCCTCAGTTATACATTTCATTTCTTCATAACCCAAAAGAAGACTAAGCTCTTTATGATGCTCAAGGGTAATCAAGTTATCACAATTTTTGGACACAACTTGATCATGAAACAAATATCATTGGAGCTTTAAATGACCATGTTCATTGCAAAGTTCACAAGGATGGCGACAAATATTGAATCTTTCAGCACAAACATCTAGCCTTTCTTGCAACAATTTAGTTTCTAAATTCTTATGCATCTTGCAATATCTATCTTCCCTATTTGGTGTGTACTTGCAAACCCAATGCACTCCAAAAAAATTGATATGTTTATAGGAGACATTTTCATCATAACTAGTGCAATCATCTTTAGTACTATGGATACTCAAGGAGTTCATACTAACAACATTGCAATCATGCTCATCATTCAAAGATTTAGTGCCAAACATTTTAATGCATTCTTCTTCTAACACTTTGGCACAATTTTCCTTTCCATCATACTCACGAAAGACATTAAAAAGATGAAGTGTATGAGGCAAACTTAATTCCATTTTTTTTTGTAATTTTCTTTTATAAACTAAACTAGTGCTAAAACAAGAAACTAAAAGACTCGATTGCAAGATCTAAAGATATACCTTCAAGTGCTAACCTCCCCGGCAACGGCGCCAGAAAAGAGATTGATATCTACTACACAACCTTCTTCTTGTAGACGTTGTTGGGCCTCCAAGTGCATAGGTTTGTAGGACAGTAGCAAATTTCCTTCAAGTGGATGACCTAATGTTTATCAATCCGTGGGAGGCATAGGATGAAGATGATATCTCTCAAGCAACCCTGCAACCAAATAAAAAAGAGTCTCTTGTGTCCCCAACACACCAAATACAATGGTAAATTGTATATGTGCACTAGTTCGGCGAAGATATGGTATATGGTTGGTAGATAAAGGTTTTTGTAATCTGAAATTATAAAAACAGCAAGGTAACTAATGATAAAAGTGAGCGTAAATGGTATTGCAATGCGTTGAAACAAGGCCTAGGGTTCATACTTTCACTAGTGCAAGTTCCCTCAACAATAATAACGTAATTGAATCATAAAACTATCCCTCAACATGCAACAAAGAGTCACTCCAAATTCACTAATAGAGGAGAACAAACGAAGAGATTATGGTAGGGTACGAAACCACCTCAAAGTTATTCTTTCCAATCAATCTGTTGGGCTATTTCTATAAGTGTCACAAACAGCCCTAGAGTTCGTACTAGAATAACACCTTAAGACACAAATCAACCAAAACCCTAATGTCACCTAGATACTCCAATGTCACCTCAAGTATCTGTGGGTATGATTATACGATATGCATCACACAATCTCAGATTCATCTATTCAACCAACACATAGAACCTCAAAGATTGCCCCAAAGTTTCTACTGGAGAGTCAAGACGAAAACGTGGGCCAACCCCTATGCATAGGTTCATGGGCGAAACCCGCAAGTTGATCACCAAAACATACATCAAGTGAATCAATAGAATAACCCATTGTCACCACGATTATCCCACGCAAGACATACATCAAGTGTTCTCAAATCCTTAAAGACTCAATCCGATAAGATAACTTCAAAGGGAAAACTCAATCCATTACAAGAGAGTAGAGGGGGAGAAACATCATAAGATCCAACTATAATAGCAAATCTCGTGATACATCAAGATCGTACCACCTCAAGAACACGAGAGAGAGAGAGAGAGAGATCAAACACATAACTACTGGTACATACCCTCAGCCCCGAGGGAGAAATACTCCCTCCTCGTCATGGAGAGCACCGGGATGATGAAGATGGCCACCGGAGAGGGATTCCCCCCTCCGGTAGGGTGCCGGAACGGGTCTAGATTGGTTTTTGGTGGCGACAGAGGCTTCTGGCGGCGGAACTCCCGATCTATTTGATACGTCTCCAACGTATATATAATTTTTGATTGCTCCATGCTATATTATCTACTGTTTTGGATGTTTATGAGCTTTATTATACACTTTTATATCATTTTTGGGACTAACTTATTAACCCAGAGCCTAGTGCCAGTTTCTGTTTTTACCTTGTTTTAGAATATCGCAGAAAAGGAAAACCAAACGGAGTCCCATTGACCTGAAACTTCACGGAAGTTATTTTTGGATCAGAAGAAGCCGAGAAGACTTGGAGTGGACATCAGGGGATCTACGAGGAGGCCACGAGGCAGGGGGGCGTGCCCACCCCCCTGGGCGCGCCTTCCACCCTCGTGGGCCCCTCGTGGCCCCCTGACGTACTTCTTCCGCCTATATATCTCCATATACCCTAAAACGATCGGGGCACACAATAGATCGGGAGTTGCGCCGCCAGAAGCCTCCGTAGCCACCGAAAGCCAATATAGACCCGTTTCGGCACCCTACCGGAGGGGCAATCCTTCTCCGGTGGCCATCTTCATCATCCCGGTGCTCTCCATGACGAGGAGGGAGTAGTTCTCCCTCGGGGCTGAGGGTATGTACCAGTAGCTATGTGTTTGATATCTCTCTCTCTCTCGTGTTCTTGAGGTGATACGATCTTGATGTATCGCGAGCTTTGCTATTATATTTGGATCCTATGATGTTTCTTTCCCCCTCTACTCTCTTGTAATGGATTGAGTTTCCCCTTTGAAGTTATCTTATCGGATTGAGTCTTTAAAGATTTGAGAACACTTGATGTATGTCTTACCGTGCGTATCTATGGTGACAATGGGATACCACTATTGGAAATATGCCCTAGAGGCAATAATAAATTGGTTATTATTATATTTCCTTGTTCATGATAATCGTTTATTATCCATGCTAGAATTGTATTGATAGGAAACTCAGATACATGTGTGGATACATAGACAACACCATGTCCCTAGTAAGCCTCTAGTTGACTAGCTCGTTGATCAATAGATGGTTACGGTTTCCTGACCATGGACATTGGATGTCGTTGATAACGGGATCACATCATTAGGAGAATGATGTGATGGACAAGACCCAATCCTAAGCCTAGCACAAGATCGTGTGGTTCGTTTGCTAAAGCTTTTCTTATGTCAAGTATCATTTCCTTAGACCATGAGATTGTGCAACTCCCGGATACGTAGGAGTGCTTTGGGTGTGCCAAACATCACAACGTAACTGGGTGGCTATAAAGGTACACTACAGGTATCTCCGAAAGTGTCTGTTGGGTTGGCACGAATCGAGACTGGGATTTGTCACTCCGTGTAAACGGAGAGGTATCTCTGGGCCCACTCGGTAGGACATCATCATAATGTGCACAATGTGACCAAGGATTTGATCATGGGATGATGTGTTACGGAACGAATAAAGAGACTTGTCGGTAACGAGATTGAACAAGGTATCGGGATACCGGCGATCGAATCTCGGGCAAGTACAATACCGCTGGACAAAGGGAATTGTATACGGGATTGATTGAATCCTCGACATCGTGGTTCATCCGATGAGATCATCGTGGAACATGTGGGAGCCAACATGGGTATCCAGATCCCGCTGTTGGTTATTGGCCGGAGAGTTGTCTCGGTCATGTCTGCATGGTTCTCGAACCCGTAGGGTCTACACACTTAAGGTTCGGTGACGCTAGAGTTGTTATGGGAAATAGTATGTGGTTACCGAAGGTTGTTCGGAGTCCCGGATGAGATCCCGGACATGACGAGGAGCTCCGGAATGGTCCGGAGGTGAAGATCGGTATATTGGACGAAGGGTATTGGAGTCCGGAAGTGTTCCGGGGGTATCAGGCTATGGCCAGCATGACCGAAAGGTGTTTCGGGAGCCCCGACAAGTGTGGGAGGGCCTCATGGGCCAAAGGCGAAGGGGCAAACCAGTCCACTAAGGGGTGGTGCGCCCCCCACACCCTTTCCCACGTTACTTGGGGGGTTGGGGCGCCTCCACCTGGCTTGGGAGGCAAGCCTCCACTTGCTTGGCTTGGGGGGCAAGTCTCCCTAGGATTTTCCCTAGGGAGATCCAATCTGCCTAGCCGCCGCCCCCTAGGGGAAACCCTAGGGCGCCTCCCCCTTTCCCCTTGCCCCTATATATAGTGGAGGGGTGGGAGGGCAGCCGTGACCTCTTCCCTGGCGCAGCCCTCCCTCCTCCAACTCTTCCTCCTCCTCCGTAGAGCTTGGCGAAGCCCTGCAGGAATACCACAAGCTCCACCACCACGCCGTCGTGATGCTGGAGTTCTCCCTCAACTTCTCCTCTCCCCTTGCTGGATCAAGAAGGAGGAGATGTCCCTGGGCTGTACGTGTGTTGAACACGGAGGCGCCGTCCGTTCGGCGCTAGATCGGAATCAACCGCGATCTGAATCGCTGCGAGTACGACTCCTTCATCCGCATTCTTGCAACGCTTCCGCTTAGCGATCTACAAGGGTATGTAGATGCACTCCCCTTCCCCTCGTTGCTAGATTACTCCATAGATTGATCTTGGTGATGCGTAGAAATTTTTTAATTTCTGCTACGATCCCCAACAGTGGCATCATGAGCTAGGTCTATGCGTAGTTTCTATGCACGAGTAGAACACAAAGCAGTTGTGGGCATCGATATTGCCAATTTGCTTGTCGTTACTAGTCTTATCTTGATTCGGCGGCATCGTGAGATGAAGCGGCCCGGACCGACCTTACACGTACGCTTACGTGAGACTGGTTCCACTGACTGACATGCACTAGTTGCATAAGGTGGCTAGTGGGTGTCTGTCTCTCCCACTTTAGTCGGATCGGATTCGATGAAAAGGGTCCTTATGAAGGGTAAATAGAAATTGGCATATCACGTTGTGGTTTTGGCGTAGGTAAGAAACGTTCTTGCTAGAAACCTATAGCAGCCACGTAAAAACTTGCAACAACAATTAGAGGACGTCTAACTTATTTTTGCAGCATATGCCTTGTGATGTGATATGGCCAAAAGGATGTGATGAATGATATATGTGATGTATGAGATTGATAATGTTCTTGTAATAGGAATCACGACTTGCATGTCGATGAGTATGACAACCGGCAGGAGCCATAGGAGTTGTCTTAATTTATTTATGACCTGCGTGTCAACATAAATGTCATGTAATTACTTTACTTTATTGCTAAAGCGTTAGCCATAGTAGTAGAAGTAATAGATGACGAGACAACTTCAAGAAGACATGATGATGGAGACCATGGTGTCATGCCGGTGACAACAATAATTATGGAGCCCCGAAGATGGAGATCATAAGGAGCAAAATGATATTGGCCATATCATGTCACTATTTGATTGCATGTGATGTTTATCATGTTTTACATCTTATTTGCTTAGAACGACGGTAGCTTAAATAAGATGATCCCTCACTAAAATTTCAAGAAAGTGTTCCCCCTAACTGTGCACCGTTGCGAAGGTTCGTTGTTTCGAAGCACCACGTGATGATCGGGTGTGATAGATTCTAACGTTCGAATACAACGGGTGTAAGCCAGATTTACACACGCAATACACTTAGGTTGACTTGACGAGCCTAGCATGTACAGACATGGCCTCGGAACACGGAAGACCGAAAGGTCGAACATGAGTCGTATAAAAGATACGATCAACATGAGATGTTCACCGTTGATGACTAGTCCGTCCCACGTGATGATCGGACACGGCCTAGTCGATTCGGATCATGTTTCACTTATATGACTAGAGGGATGTCTATCTGAGTGGGAGTTCATTAAATAATTTGATTAGATGAACTCAATTATCATGAACATAGTCTAAATTGTCTTTGCAAATATGTTGTAGATAAATAGCTCACGTTGTAGCTCCCTGTTTCAATACGTTCCTAGAGAAAGATTAAGTTGAAAGATATTGTAAGCAATGATGCGGACTAGGTCCATAGTCCGAGGAGTGTCCTCACTGCTACACAGAAGGCTTACGTCTTTGATGCACCGCTCGATGTGCAAACCCCTACAACATCGTCTATGGATGTTGTGAACACCTGACAGACACATCCTGATGACTATTTGATAGTTTAGTGCACCATACTTTACGGCTTAGAATCGGGATTCCAATGACGTTTTAAACGCCATAGAACATATGAGATGTTCCAAGAGCTGAAATTGGGATTTCAGGCTCATGCCCGTGTTGAGAGGTGTGAGACCTCTGACAAGTTCTTTTTGCCAACAAGATGGAGGAGAATAGCTCAGCTAGTGAGCATGTGCTCAGAATGTCTGGGTGCTACAATCACTTAAATCAAGTGGGAGTTAAACTTCCAGATAAGATAGTGATTGATAGAGTTCTCTAGCCACTATCACTAAGCTAATAGATCTTCGTGATGAACTATGACATGCAAGGGATGGAGTTGATCCCGGAGCTGTTCGCGGTGCTTAAGACCGCAAAAGGTAGAAATCAAGAAGGAGCATCAAGTGTTGATGGTTTAACAAGACCACTGGTTTCAAGAAGGGCAAGGGCTAAAAGGGAAACTTCATGGATGGCAAACCAGTTGCCGCTCCAGTGAAGGAACCCAAGGTTAAACCCAAACCCGAGACTAAGTGCTTCTATTGTAAGGGGAACGGTCACTGGTAGCGGAATTACCCCAAATGCATGGTAGATAAGAAGGCTGGCAACTTCAATAAAGTATATACGTGTTATTAATGTGTACCTCACTAGTATTCCTGGTAGCACCTGGGTATTGGCTACCGGTTCAGTTGCTATTATTGGTGACTTGAAGCAAAAGCTACGAACTAAACGGAGACTGGCTAAGGGCGAGGTGACGATGTGTGTTGGAAGTGTTTCCAAAGTTGATGAGATCACCATCGCACGCTCCATCTGCCTTCGGGATTAGTATTAAACCTAGATACATGTTATCAGGTGTCTACGTTGAGCATGAATATGATTAGATCATGTTCATTGCAATACGGTCATTCATTTAAGTTAGAGAATAATGGTTATTCTGTTTTACATGAATGATACCTTTCATGGTCATGCACCCTATGTGAATGGTTCATTGAATCTCGGTCGTGGTAATACACATGTTCACGCTAAAAGATGTAGACTTAATAATGATAGCACCACTTTCTCGTGGCACTGCCGCTTAAGTCATATTGGTGTAAGATGCATGAAGAAACTCCATGTCGATGGATGTTTGGAGTCACTTGATTTTGAATCGCTTGACACATGCGAGCCATGCCTCATGGGCAGGATGACTAAGACCCCGTTTTTAGGTACAATGAAACAGGCAAGTGACTTGTTGGAGATCATGCATGCTGATGCGTGTGATCCAATGAGAATTGAAGCGTGCAGTGGATATCTCTATTTTCTCATCTTCACTGACGATTTGAGTAGATATAGGTATATCTACTTAATGAAGCACAAGTCTGAAACGTTTGAAAAGTTCAAGCGATTTCAGAGTGAAGTTAAGAATCATCATAACAATAAGATCATGTTCCTACGATCTGATCAACAGGGGATTTTCTGAGTTATGAGTTTGGCAATCACTTAAGACATTGTGGAATTGTTTCACAGTTGAAGCCACCTGGAACACCACAAGGTAATGGTGTATCCGGACGTCGTAATCGAACACTATGAGATATGGTGCGATCTATGATGTCTCTTACCAATCTACCGTTTTCATTTTGAGGTTATGTGTTAGAGACAGCTGCATTCACTTTAGATAGGACACCATCTAAGTCCGTTGAGATGACGTCGTACGAACATTGGTTTGGCAAGAAACCAAAGTTGTCGTTTCTTAATGTTTGGGGCCGTGATGCTTAAGGCTTCAGCCGGAGAAGCTTGAACCCAAAGCGGACAAACACATCTTCATAGGATACCCAAAGGTGACAGTAGGGTATACCTTCTATCTCAGATCTGAGGGAAAATTGTTTGTCACTAAGAACGGGTCCTTTCTCGAGAAGGAGTTTCTCTCGAAAGAATTGAGTGGGAGGAAGATAGAGCTTGATGAGGTTGTCGAACCTTTACTTCAACCAGAGAGTGATGTAACACAGAAAGATGTTTTCTGTGGCGCCTACGTCTGTTGAAGAGGAAGTTAATGTTAGTGATCATGAAGCTTCGGATCAAGTTGCTATCGAACCTCGTTGGTCGACAAGGATATGTACTACTCCTGAGTGGTACGGTAATCCTGTCTTAGATATCATGTTGTTAGACAACAATGAACCTACGAGCTATGGAGAAGCGATGGTGGGCCCGTATTCTGACAAATGGTTAGAAGCCATGAAATCCGAGATAGGATCCATGTATCAGAACAAAGTATGGACTTTGGTGGACTTGGCCGATGATCGGCAAGCCATTGAGAATAAATGGATCTTTAAGAAGAAGACGGACATGGACGGTAATGTTACCGTCTACGAAGTGCGACTTGTGGGAAAGAGTCTTTTCACAAGTTCAAGGAGTTGACTACGATGAGAATTTCTCACCCGTAGCGATGCTTAAGTCCGTCGGAATCATGTTAGCATTAGCTGTATTTTTCGATTATGAAATCTGACAGATGGATGCCAAAACAAGTTTTCTTACCAGTTTCCGTAAGAAAAGTTTGTATGTGATACAATAAAAGGTTTTGTCGATCCTAAGGATGCTAAAAGGTATGCTTGCTCTAGCAATCCTTCTATGGACTAGAGCAAGCATCTCGGAGTCAGAATACATGCTTTGATGGAGTGATCAAAGCTTTTAGGTTTATACAATGTTTGCTAGAAACTTGTATTTACAAGAAAGTGAGTGAGAGCACTACAACATTTCTGATAAGTATATGTGGATGACATATTGTAAGATCCGAAATAATGTAGAATTTCTGGAAAGCATAAACGGTTGTTTGAAGAGTGTTTTTCAAAGGAAGACCTGGATAAAGCTGCTTACAAATTGGGCATCAAGATCTATAGAGATAGATCAAGACGCCTGATGATACTTTCAAAGAACGCACACCTTGACATGTTTTTGAAGGAGTTCAAAATAGATCAGTCAAAGAAGGGGTTCTTACCTGAGTTGTATGGTGTGAAGTTGAGTAAGACTCAAAGATTGACCACGTCAGAAGAAAGAGGAAGGACGAAGGTCGTCCCCTATGCTCTTGTCATAGGCTCTATATGGTATGCCATGCTGAGTACCACACCTGATGTGTGCCTTGCCACATGTCTGGCAAGAAGGTACAAAGGTGATCTAGGACTGGATCACTAGATAGCAGTCAAAATTATCCTTAGAGGAATAAGGAAATGTTTCTCGGTTATGGAGGTGATAAAGAGTTCGACATAAAGAGTTACGTCGATGCAAGCTTAACACCTATCCGGATAGCTCTGAGTAGAGATACCGGATACGTACAATGGAGCAATAATTTGGAATAGCTCCAAGTGGAACATGGTAGCAACATCTACGATATAAAGTTTTGCAAAATACATAGGGATCTGAATATGGCAAGACCCGTTGACTACAACCTCTCTCACAAGCATAACATGATCAAACCCAGAACTGTTTGAGTGTTTATCACATAGTGATGTGAACTAGATCATTAAGTCTAGTAGACTCTTGGATGTTGGTCACATGGTGATGTGACCTGTGAGTGTTAATCACATGGCGATGTGAACTAGATTATTGACTCTAGTGCAAGTGGGAGACTGTTGGAAATATTCCCTAGAGGCAATAATAAATTGGTTATTATTATATTTCCTTGTTCATGATAATCGTTTATTATCCATGCTAGAATTGTATTGATAGGAAACTCAGATACATGTGTGGATACATAGACAACACCATGTCCCTAGTAAGCCTCTAGTTGACTAGCTCGTTGATCAATAGATGGTTACGGTTTCCTGACCATGGACATTGGATGTCGTTGATAACGGGATCACATCATTAGGAGAATGATGTGATGGACAAGACCCAATCCTAAGCCTAGCACAAGATCGTGTAGTTCGTTTGCTAAAGCTTTTCTAATGTCAAGTATAATTTCCTTAGACCATGAGATTGTGCAACTCCCGGATACCGTAGGAGTGCTTTGGGTGTGCCAAACGTCACAACGTAACTGGGTGGCTATAAAGGTACACTACAGGTATCTCCGAAAGTGTCTGTTGGGTTGGCACGAATCGAGACTGGGATTTGTCACTCCGTGTAAACAGAGAGGTATCTCTGGGCCCACTCGGTAGGACATCATCATAATGTGCACAATGTGACTAAGGAGTTGATCATGGGATGATGTGTTACAGAACGAGTAAAGAGACTTGTCGGTACGAGATTGAACAAGGTATCGGGATACCGACGATCGAATCTCGGGCAAGTACAATACCGCTGGACAAAGGGAATTGTATATGGGATTGATTGAATCATCGACATCGTGGTTCATCCGATGAGATCATCGTGGAACATGTGGGAGCCAACATGGGTATCCAGATCCCGCTGTTGGTTATTGGCCGGAGAGTTGTCTCGGTCATGTCTGCATGGTTCCCGAACCCGTAGGGTCTACACACTTAAGGTTCGGTGTATGTGGTTACCGAAGGTTGTTCGGAGTCCCGGATGAGATCCCGGACATGACGAGGAGCTCCGGAATGGTCCGGAGGTGAAGATTGGTATATTGGACGAAGAGTATTGGAGTCCGAAAGTGTTCCGGGGGTATCAGGCTATGGTCAGCATGACCGAAAGGTGTTTCGGGAGCCCCGGCAAGTGTGGGAGGGCCTCATGGGCCAAAGGGGAAGGGGCAAACCAGCCCACTAAGAGGTGGTGCGCCCCCCACACCCTTTCCCACGTTACTTGGGGGGTTGGGGCGCCTCCACCTGGCTTGGGAGGCAAGCCTCCACCTGCTTGGCTTGGGGGGCAAGTCTCCCTAGGATTTTCCCTAGGGAGATCCAATCTGCCTAGCCGCCACCCCCTAGGGGAAACCCTAGGGTGCCTCCCCCTCTCCCCTTGCCCCTATATATAGTGGAGGGGTGGGAGGGCAGCCGTGACCTCTTCCCTGGCGCAGCCCTCCCTCCTCCAACTCTTCCTCCTCCTCCGTAGAGCTTGGCGAAGCCCTGCAGGAATACCACAAGCTCCACCACCACGCCGTCGTGATGCTGGAGTTCTCCCTCAACTTATCCTCTCCCCTTGCTGGATCAAGAAGGAGGAGACGTCCCCGGGCTGTATGTGTGTTGAACGCGGAGGTGCCGTTCATCCGGCGCTAGATCGGAATCAACCGCGATCTGAATCGCTGCGAGTACGACTCCTTCATCCGCGTTCTTGCAACGCTTCCGCTTAGCGATCTACAAGGGTATGTAGATGCACTCCCCTTCCCCTCGTTGCTAGATTACTCCATAGATTGATCTTGGTGATGCGTAGAAAATCTTAAATTTCTGCTACGATCCCCAACAACCACGTGATTCACTTGATATATGTTTCGGTGATCAACTTGCGGGTTCCGCCCATGAACCTATGCATAGGGGTTGGCACACATTTTCGTCGTGATTCTCCGGTAGAAACTATGGGGCACTCTTTGAGGTTCTATGTGTTGGTTGAATAGATGAATCTGAGATTGTGTGATGCATATCGTATAATCATACCCACGGATACTTGAGGTGACATTGGAGTATCTAGGTGACATTAGGGTTTTCGTTGATTTGTGTCTTAAGGTGTTATTCTAGTACGAACTTTAGGGCTGTTTGTGACACTTATAGGAATAGCCCAACGGATTGATTGGAAAAAATAACTTTGAGGTGGTTTCGTACCCTACCATAATCTCTTCGTTTGTTCTCCGCTATTAGTGACTTTGGAGTGACTCTTTGTTGCATGTTGAGGGCTAGTTATGTTATCCAATTATGTTATCATTGTTGAGGGAACTTGTACTAGTGAAAGTATGAACCCTAGGCCTTGTTTCAATGCACTGCAATACCGTCTACACTCACTTTTATCATTAGATATCTTGCTCTTTTTATAATTTCAGATTACAAATACCTTTATCTACTATCCATATTGCACTTGTATCACCATCTCTTCGCCGAACTAGTGCACCTATACAATTTACCATTGTATTGGGTGTGTTGGGGACACAAGAGACTCTTTGTTATTTGGTTGCAGGGTTGCTTGAGAGAGACCATCTTCATCCTATGCCTCCTATGGTTTGATAAACCTTAGGTCATCCACTTGAGGGAAATTTGCTACTATCCTACAAACCTCTGCACTTGGAGGCCCAACAACGTCTACAAGAAGAAGGTTGTGTATTAGACATCACTATTCTGCTCCCTGAAGTTTTTTGGGTATATGGGTATATATGGGGGGAATAAGTACGTTGGTGGATCTCCGGGCTGTCCACGAGGCAGGGGGCGCGCCCAGGGGGGTGGGCGCGCCCCCACCCTCGTGGGAAGCCCGGGACTCTCCTGATCCATTTCCGATACTCCGTGGGCTTCTTCTGGTCCAAAAATAAGTTCCGTGAAGTTTCAGGTCAAATTGGACTCCGTTTGATTTTCCTTTTCTGCGATACTCTAAAACAAGGAAAAAATAGAAACTGGCACTGGGCTCTAGGTTAATAGGTTAGTCCCAAAAATCATATAAAATAGCATATAAATGCATATAAAACATCCAAGGTTGATAATATAATAGCATGGAACAATCAAAAATTATAGATACGTTGGAGACGTATCAGTTCACATCTCCATGTGACTAATATCCAAAGGGTTTACTTGAGTCAATAATCTAGTTCACATCGCTATGTGATTAACAACCAAAGAGTGATCATATTTTGCTTGTGAGAGAAATTTAGTCAATGGGTCTGCCACATTCAGAGCCGTATGTATATTGCAATTTTTCTATGTCTACAATACTCTGCACGGAGCTACTCTACCTAATTGCTCCCACTTTCAATATGTATCTAGATCGAGACTTAGAGTCATCTAGATATGTGTAAAAAGCTTGCATCGACGTAACTCTATACGACGAACTCTTTTATCATCTTCATAACCGAGAAATATTTCATTAGTCCTCTAAGGATAATTATGACCGCTGTCCAGTGATCTACTCCTAGATCACTATTGTACTCCCTTGCGAAAATCATGCTAAGGTATACAATAGGTCTGGTACATAGCATAGCATACTTTATAGAACCTATGACTGAGGCATAGGGAATGCCTTTTCATTCTCTTTCTATTTTCTGTTGTGGCCCGGTTTTGAGTCTTTACTCAATTTCACACCTTACAACTCAGGCAAGAACTCCTTCTTTGACTGATCCATTTTAATATCCTTCCAAATCTTATCAAGGTATGTACCCATCGAAAGTCATATCAAGCGTCTTGATCTATATTTATAGATCTTGATGCCCAACATGTAAGTAGCTTTACAGGTAATTCTTTGAAAAACTCATTTCAAACACTCCTTTATGCTTTCCAGAAAATTCTACATTATTTTTGATCAACAGTATGTCATTCACATATACTTATCAGAAATGTTGTAGTGCTCCCACTCACTTTCTTGTAAATACAAGCTTCACCGTAAGTTTGTATAAAACCATATGCTTTGATCACTTTATCAAAGCATATATTCCAACTCCGAGATGCTTGCACTAGTCCATAGATGGATCGCTGGAGCTTGCACACTTTGTTAGCACCTTTAGGATTGCTAAAACCTTCTTGCTGCATCATATACATTTTTTTAAGAAATCCATTAAGGAATGTAGTTTTGACATCCATTTGCCAGATTTCATAAAATGTGGCGATTGCTAACATGATTCGGACAGACTTTAAGCATCGATACAAGTGAGAAAACTCATCGTAGTCAACACCTTGAACTTGTCGAAAACCTTTTTGCGACAATTCGAGCTTTGTAGATAGTAACACTACTATCAGCTTCCGTCTTCCTCTTGAAGATCCATTTATTCTGAATGGCTCACCGATCATCAGACAAGTGAATCAAATTCCATACTTTGTTCTCACACATGGATCCCATCTCAGATTTCATGGCCTTAAGCCATTTCGCGGAATCTGGGCTCATCGTCGCTTCCACATAGTTTGTAGGTTTGTTATGGTCAAGTAACATGACCTCCAGAACAGGATTACCGTACCAATCTGGTGCGGTATGTATTCTGGTTGACCTACGAGGTTCGGTAGTAACTTGATCTTAAGTTTCATGATCATCATCATTAACTTCCTCACTAATTGGTGTAGGAATCACTAGAACTGATTTATGTGATGAACTACTTTCCAATTTGGGAGAAGGTACAATTACCTCATCAAGTTCTACATTCCCCCCACTCACTTCTTTCGAGAGAAACTCCTTCTCTAGAAAGGATCCACTCTTAGCAACAAAGATCTTGCCTTCGGATCTGTGATAGAAGGTGTATCCAACAGTTTCCTTTGGGTATCATATGTAGACGCATTTCTCCGATTCGGGTTTGAGCTTTATCAGGTTGAAACTTTTTCACATAAGCATCATAGCTCCAAACTTTAAGAAACAATAGCTTAGGTTTCTCGCTAAACCACAGTTCATCTGGTGTCGTCTCAACGGATTTAGATGGTGCCCTATTTAATGTGAATGTAGCTGTCTCTAATGCATAACCCCCAAAACGATAGTGGTAAATCGATAAGAGACATCATAGATCGCACCATATCTAATAAAGTACAGTTATGACGTTCGGACACACCACTACGATGTGGTGTTCCAGGTGGCGTGATTGCGAAATTATTCGACATTGTTTCAATTGAAGGCCAAACTCGCAACTCAAATATTCTCCTCCACTATCAGATAGCAGAAATTTTATTCCCTTGTTACGATGATTTTCCACTTTACTCTGAAATTCTTTGAACTTTTCAAATCTTATGTTTCATCAAGTAGATATACCCATATATGCTCAAATCATCTATGAAGGTTAGAAAATAACGATACCCGCAGCGAGCCTCAACACTCATCGGATTGCAAACATCAGTATGTATTATTTCCAATAAGTTAGTTGCTTGCTCCATTGTTCCAGAGAACGGAGTTTTAGTCATCTTGCCCACGAGGCATGGTTGGCAAGCATCAAATGATTCATAATCAAGTGATTCCAAAAGCCCATGAGCATGAGTTTCTTCATGCGCTTTACACCAATATGACCTAAATGACAGTGCCACATATAAGTTGCACTATCATTATTAACTTTGCATATTTTGGCTTCAATATTATGAATATGTGTATCACTACAATCGAGATTCAATAAACCATTCACCTTGGGTGTATGATCTCAGAAGGTTTTATTCATGTAAACAGAATAACAATTATTCTTTGACTTAAATGAATAAAGGTATTGCAATAAACATGATCCAATCATATTATGCTCAACGCAAACACAAAATAACATTTATTTTAGGTTCAACACTAATCCCGAAGGTAAAGGGAGTGTGCGATGGTGATCTTATCAACCTTGGAATCACTTCCAACTCACATCATCACCTTGCCCTTAACTAGTCTTTGTTTATTTTGCAACTCCCGTTTCGAGTTACTACTCTTAGCAACTGAACCAGTATCAAATACTGAGGGATTGCTATAAACACTAGTAAAGTACACATCAATAACATGTATATCAAATATACTTTTGTTCACTTTGCCATCCTTCTTATCTGCCAATTATCTAGAGCAGTTCCACTTCTAGTGACCATTTCCTTTGCAGTAGAAGCACTCAGTTCCAAGCTTGGGTCTAGCTTTGGGCTTCTTCATGGGAGTGGCAACTTGCTTGCCATTCTTCTTGAAGTTCACTTTCTTTCCCTTGCCCTTTTACTTGAAATTAGTGGTGTTTTCAACCATCAACATGTGATGCTTTTCTTGATTTCTACCTTCGTCGATTTCAACATCACTAAGAGCTCGGGAATCATTTTCGTCATCCCTTGCATATTATAGTTCATCACGAAGTTTCAGTAACTTGGTGATAGTGACTAGAGAACTCTGTCAATCACTATTTTATCTGGAAGATTAACTCCCAATTGATTCAAGTGATTTTAGTACTCAAACAATCTGAGGACATGCTCACTGGTTGAGCTATTCTCCTCCATCTTGTAGGCAAAGTACTTGTCAGAGGTCTCATATCTCTCGACTCGGGCATGAGTCTGAAATACCAATTTCAGCTCTTAGAACATCTTATATGCTCCGTGGCATTCAAAACGTTTTTGAAGTCTCGTTTCTAAGCCGTAAAGCATGGCGCACTAAACTATCAAGTAGTTATCATACCGAGCTTGCCAAACGTTCATAACGTCTGCATCTGCTCCTGCAATAGGTTCGTCACCTAGCGGTGCATCAAGGACATAATTCTTCTGTGCAGCAATGAGGATAATCCTCAGATCATGGACCCAGTCCGCATCATTGCTACTATCATCTTTCAACATAGTTTTTCTCTAGGAACTTATCAAAAATAAACGGGGAGCTACATCGTGAGCTATTGATCTACAACATAGTTATGCAAATACTACCGGGACTAAGTTCATGATAAATTAAAGTTCAATTAATCATATTACTTAAGAACTCCCACTTAGATAGACATACCTCTAATCATCTAAGTGATCACGTGATCCATATCAACTAAACCTTGTCCGATCATCACGTGAGATGGAGTAGTTTTCAATAGTGAACATCACTATGTTGATCATATCTACTATATGATTCACGCTCGACCTTTCGGTCTCAGTGTTCCGAGGCCATATCTGCATATGCTAGGCTCGTCAAGTTTAACCTGAGTATTCCGCGTGTGCAAAACTGGCATGCACCCGTTGTATGTGAACATAGAGCTTATCACAGCCGATCATCACGTGGTGTCTCGGCACGACGAACTGTTGCAATGGTGCATACTCAGGGAGAACACTTGTACCTTGAAATTTAGTGAGAGATCATCTTATAATGCTACCGTCGAACTAAGCAAAATAAGATGCATAAAGGATAACCATTATATGCAATCAAATATAAGTGATATGATATGGCCATCATCATCTTGTGCCTTTGATACCCATCTCCAAAACACCGTCATGATTACCATTGTCACCGGCTTGACACCATGATCTCCATCATCTTGATCTTTATCAATGTGTCGCCACATGGTCGTCTCGCCATCTATTGCTTTTGCAACTATTGCTATCACATAGCGATAAAGTAAAGCAATTATATGGCGCATGCATCTTATGAAATAAAGAGACAACCATAAGGCTCCCGCCAGTTGCCGATAACTTTAACAAAACATGAGCATCTCATACAACAATTTATATCTCATCACGTCTTGACCATATCACATCACAACATGCCCTGCAAAAACAAGTTAGACATCCTTTACTTTGTTGTTGCAAGTTTTACGTGGCTGCTACGGGCTGAGTAAGAACCATTCTTACCTACGCATCAAAAACCACAACGCAATATAGTGATTGCTTTTTGATCTACAGAAAGAACCATGTTCGTTGAATCCGATTCAACTAAAGTTGGAGAAACTGACACCTACTAGCCACCTGTCTACGAAGCACGTCGGAAGAACCAGTCTCGCGTAAGCGTACGCGTAATGTCGGTCTGAGCCGCTTCATCCAACAATACCGCTGAATCAAGAATCAACTAGTGACGACAAGTAATATGTATATACCCACACCCACAACTCCTTTGTGTTCTACTCGTGCATATAACATCTAGCATAGACCTGGCTCGGATGCCACTATTGGGGAACGCAGTAATTTCAAAAAAATTCCTACGCACACGCAAGATCTATCTAGGTGATGCATAGCAACGAGAGTGAAGAGTGTTGTCCATGTACCCTCGTAGACCGTAAGCGGAAGCGTTATGAAACACGGTTGATGTAGTCGTACGTCTTCACAATCCGACCGATCCTAGCACCGAAGGTACGACACCTCCGCGATATGCACACGTTCAGCTCGATGACGTCCCGCGAACTCTAGATCCAGCTGAGTGTCGAGGGAGAGTTTCGTCAGCACGACGGCGTGATGAAGGTGATGATCAAGCTACCGAAAGAGGGCTTCGCCTAAGCACCGCAACGATATGACCGAGGTGGATTATGGTGGAGGGGGGCACCACACACGGCTAAGACAATTGTCAACTTGTGTGTCTATGGGGTGCCCCCTCCCCCGTATATAAAGGATTGGAGGAGGGGAGGGCCGACCCTCTCTATGGCGCGCCCTAGGGGAAGTCCTACTCCCACCGGGAGTAGGATTCCCGTTTCCCTAGTTGGAGTAGGAGAGAAGGAAGGGGAGAGAGTGGGAAGGAAGGGGGGCACCCAATTCGGATTGGGCTAAGGGGGGCGCGCCCTCCACCTTTCCCTTCCTCCCCTCTATTCCACTAAGGCCCAATAAGGCCCATATACTCCCCGGGGGGTTCCAGTAACCTCCTGGTACTCTGGAAAATACCCGATACACTTCGGAACCCTTCCGGTGTCCGAAAACTTTCCAATATATCAATCTTTATGTCTTGACCATTTCGAGACTCCTCGTCATGGCCGTGATCACATTTGGGACTCCGAACTACCTTCGGTACATCAAAACACATAAACTCATAATACCAATCGTCATTGAACGTTAAGCGTGCGGACCCTACGGGTTCGAGAACTATGTAGACATGACCGATACTCATCTCTGGTCAATAACCAATAGCGGAACCTGGATGCTCATATTGGTTCCTACATATTCTACGAAGATCTTTATCGGTCAAACCGCATAACAACATACATTTTTCCTTTTGTCATCGGTATGTTACTTGCCCAAGATTTGATCGTCGGTATCTCAATACCTAGTTCAGTCTCGTTACCGACAAGTCTCTTTACTCGTTCCGTAGTGCAACACCCCGTAACTAACTCATTAGTCACATTGCTTGCAAGGCTTATAGTGATGTGCATTACCGAGAAGGCCCAGAGACACCTCTCCGATACACGAAGTGACAAATCCTAATCTCGATCTATGACAACTCAACAAACACCATCGGAGACACCTGTAGAGCATCTTTATAGTCACCCAGTTATGTTGTGATGTTTGATAGCACACTAAGTGTTCCTCCGGTATTTGGGAGTTGCATAATCTCATAGTCATAGGAACATGTATAAGTTATGAAGAAAGCAATATCAAGAAACTAAGCGATCATCGTGCTAAGCTAACGGATGGGTCAAGTAAATCACGTCATTCTCTAATGATGTGATTCCATTAATCAAATGACAACTCATGTCTATGGTTAGGAAACTTAACCATCTTTGATTAACGAGCTAGTCAAGTAGAGGCATACTAGTGACACTCAGTTTGTCTATGTTTTCACACATGTACTAAGTTTCCGGTTAATACAATTCTAGCATGAATAATAAACATTTATCATGATATAAGGAAATATAAACAACAACTTTATTATTGCCTCTAGGGCATATTTCCTTCAGCCACGTCAACAATTATTTAAGGTTTCCTATTTTTTAGTTGCATGCTCCATCCCACTATCTCCTATTTTTCATATCCATGCCACTCATCCACACCAGTAAGTCATGCATGTTTTCCATGACATCAATATGCCATATCATCATAGTTAATCATCATTATATGACATCAGACAAGACATAAAAATGGTGATACTGTGAGATTTTGGGAAGACTGGTAGATAAGAGATAAACCTCTTATAACATATATTTTGATAAGAACATATCTTTAGTTGGATTCTTTTCTAAAGGACTTGGCCAAGTACAATTTAGAAGGACCCTATTTGGATTTATGGAACCACATAAGTGAAGTCTGTGATGGTGTGATCTTGAACGATAAAGAATATTCTATCATTTGGACACTAGCTAAAAATGGGGTTTACTCTGTAAAATATGATTATAGTTTTTTGATAGAAAATGTGATGAAATACTCACACGCTTCTTTTGGAAAGCTAAAATACCACACAGATTTAAGGTCTTTATGTGGTTAGTTCTTATGATAGCATTTTGACCAAGGATAACATCATTAGAAGAGGATGGATTGAGGATAAGAAATGTCCCTATTGTGGAAAAGATGAATCCATATACCACTTGTTTTTGCAGCGCTCTATTTCAAAATTGATATGGAACAATTATGAAATGTGATTTTAACGTTCATGATATACCTAATGTTGTATATGCTTTTTTAACCATTGGATTACAAATTTTAATAAATTTGGAAAAAATTTTGGTTATGGTGGGTGTTTTTTCAATCTTCTGGACTACATAGAAATTTAGAAATAACATTGTTTTAAAAATAACAAGGTATCTAATCCTTGTATTCTCTAAACCTGATAATAAAACGGTTGCATGATTGAAACATTTTTGCAAATAAAACCATGAAGACAAAGAACCATGAAGTGGGGCCTAAGAATGGTTGAGCTAATTGCAAGTGAGGTCTTCAAAGCAGCACATGGATGGAGTGTTGGGGCCAATAGAATCATGGTTGGCTGATATTGAAGTCTTACTCCTTGGTCTATGTTGTTGCTAACTTGTTGTGGATGGCTTTTACTTTTGGTCCTGTTATTATATGTACTATTGACTCTTAAAACACTCTCTTTAAGTAAGTGGTTGCTTTAGTTAGTCAACCCCTGGAGATCTGGCTTGTAGACTCCTAGGGTTTGATGGAGTTGGTTGGTTGTTGGGTATTAATCTGCCTATTGATCCCCCTTGTGATCTTTGGGTATTGGTGGGTGACGGTGTCTTGGACTAGGGGGTACTCACCACATCATCTCCCGATCTGTTAGATTGGGCCGAGGACCCCCATGGCCGTATACTCATGGGCCAGTTCGGACAGTTGCCGCATACATGGAAGATTCCACAAGACTTGGTGATCAAGACAAGGACTCCTCCCCACTGGCGTATTCGGCTAGGACTCTTGTTATCTTAGGCCTCTGGTACATTATATAAACCGAGGCTAGGCTAGTCGATAGAAAACATACAATCATACCATAGGCTAGCTTTTAGAGTTTAGCCTCTCCGATCTCGTGGTAGATCAACTCCTGTAATACTTATATCATCAAGAATAAATCAAGCAGGACGTAGGGTTTTACCTCCATCAAGAGGGACCGGACCTGGGTAAAACATCATGTCCCCTGCCTCCTATTACCATCCACCTTAGACGCACAGTTCGGGACCCCCTACCCGAGATCCGCCGGTTTTGACACCGACATTGGTGCTTTCATTGAGAGTTCCGCTGTGTGATCGGCAAAAGAATCGATGGCTCGCCTGCAGGTCAACTGCGACGTCGGCTTCTTCGTCACCAGCTCGGTCGGTCACCTTGGCTGGACCGAGGACTGTGCCCTACCTCCGATTGTCATGTTCGGATGAGGGCCTTCATCAACATCAACTCCGATCTCTATCAAGATCATGGAGAAATCATCCAGGGAGCCCGGGGGCTCAACATCAACATTGCCCTCGGGTGACCGTGCTGTTTTTCTGGACAACAAACTTGTGTCCGCCGCCACTGCCTCCTCAAGCGTCTTTTTAACGATTGCTTCGGTGGAATTGTGCGGAATTGAGTCTACAACAACCCTGGAAAATTTCGTCGAGTTCCGGTGGAGGAATCTCTGGCAATCCATGATATACCGGAGCCCTATCAAATCTGGACGGGAATCTGGACGAGTTTAGGGCGTGGTGTCCAGCTTCTAGCTTGGATGTCCTTTGGAAAATCCAACCGTTGATCGGCTGCGGAATTCCTATATCTACCACCTCTCAAACAGCTCGATCTGACCGTCCAAACTCCGGGAACCTTCCGATTAGTGCATCACTTTTCGGATCTGTTTTCTGCGCGAAAACGAATCCGACCCGAGTTCGTCTTTTTTATGAACGGGATTTCGGACATCCCTTTTGAAGGAAGTTTTGTATGGGGTATTGTGTTTTGTTCCCGAACACATCCCACCAACTTTAAGATCTTTTGAACATGATCTTCAACATCATGCTGGTGTCAAACCAGTTCAGCAATATTGTTCCACGGCTGCCGACCTGCACTAGACACGTCGTCACTTTGTTGAGCCGAGCTCAACTTCTTCGGATCATCATCTCGGCAAGCCGAACAAGAGTCCTAGATCGCGAAGGATAAATCGTCACCAACATTGCCACCCCACGGATTACACGGAGCGGGCATACCGGCATCGCCGCACGGTCGCTTCATCAAGCCGGCATCGACCACGTCATGACCTGCACCGGCAGGGCCGCACTATTGCTTCTTCAAGCTGGTGTCCATAATGCCGACCTACTTCGACTCATCAGCTGACATTGAGGCCTCGACATCTCGGCTGGACCGGGGGCTTCGCGATCTCTTCATCAACTTACTCCGGACACTTCGGCATCACTATCCGACCAGCTCCGTCACGTTAGCTGGACCGAGGGCTTTGCCTCGGCGAGCCAACCTTTGCCATGCCGTGGTTTTATCGCCCATCAGGCAATGGGTGTGCGGATCGAGTCCCAATTTTAGCAATCACCTTCCTTTGGATTGCTACAACAAATGAACCAGGTGCTATTAATCCCAGTATTTTTTGCTTGTTTGGGTTCATTTTTCCCAAGAAATTATTACTCTGGCTTGTCCATCATATGTACACAGGTCTATCAAATGGTGGCCGCATTAACGAGGTCGCATGGTGGTTCGGTCAGTCTCCGTACATAGTCCGGCGAATGCCGCATCTGAAACTCGGACCGACCTGTGAATTCAGGCTTTGCCACGCCTTTACCGCATCACGCCGATGCCCTGCATCGACATTGACTTCGGCACCAGGCCATATTTCTTTTATTACTCACTTTGCATAAATTATTTATTATGCAACATTTTTTTATTATCATTATTATTATTATCTCCGGTTTGCACTATTTTTTGTGCACAGGAAAATGATCCGGATTGGGCAGTATCGTCAACTCGGCGTACTAACATACGACGCCACCTCGGCTAGACGGGGGGCTCCGTCAACACTTCATTACCCCATGTCGGGGACTTCGGCATCACTCTGCCGGCCTGCATTGACCGTGCTATGTCACCACTTCGGCGTGTCGGGCTCTCCTCTCCGCCACCTCGGGACCGGCTTGGGGGATGGAACCTTGTCCCGCATCAAGCTCGGGCCGCGTCATCAATGCCGAACACATTAACCAGCTAAGTCGCTTTCATGCTCAAAGTTTTAATTTTTAATTTGTGTTCGGTTCGACCAAGCATTATACTTTTTTGGAAAAAAGTTTCTTGTAAAAAATCTCCTTGTCAAAACTTTGTTTGTGACAGGCAAATTCAAATACCCTGTTTATTTGGGGGCTCCCTTGACGGAGCTTTTCCTCTTGCATATGATTATACTTGTACGGCTTCATTCCTTGTTCGTGTATTACGCCACAATATGCACCATATTGACATAAGCGATTTGCAAGCTGGGTTGCCTGGCTCCTGTGCTTACCCCTACGTTCCCGATTGTTCGGCTAGGGAGTAAAGGGAGCACCTCTGCGATTGTCATGAGCGGGTCATCCGAACTCTGACCTCAGACTGGGTGAAGCCGAAAGCTAGTGCTCTTATTGTTTTCAATCATGGTCGGCACACAACGGAACTCATGAGTACAAAAAATCTATTGCACAAGTCTCATAGTAATAATGAGCACCGAAGAAAGGCATCGGTGGGGGTACTATTTTCTTCGAAGATGCTTCTTACACTTTGTTAGTAATATAGTATAAGTTCCCTGAGCGCGCTTTGTCTGTTACAGCCTTATGGCCTGATTGCCTGGTCATCGGAAACACCGTTGATACTCTCGACAGGCGGAGTACATGACACTTTTTGGCCTTGGCCGAAGAGGGAGAAGCCGACGATCGGTTAAGACGCGTTTAAAGTTCGGGTGAACACAAATATGATACAAGTACTTCGGTACATACAATCATTATACATAAAATTCTTACCCAAGTCACTTGGGGGCTCTTAAAATTTATATATGAGCTGTAAATGTGTTTTCTTCTTGGTCATTGTCAAAACACGACAGAAGCACAATTTTTTCTCTCTTCCAATTTTCGGATTGGCACCGAACACTTGATCTTGTTCGGACGTCATGTTTTTACTGACGTTTTTTGGTTTTTCAAGCATTTGGCACTTTTAAACTATTTGTGTGTTTTCAGCACAAGTCTCGCAGTGCAACGCCGGACACCTTTAGAGATTCGGCAAAAACATTATCGGATATTGCTATATATGCATCGGTGTCGAATTATGTCTTCGGTCAATAGTTGGGTTGCCCGGCTCCTGCGCTTGCCTCCTACGTTCCACTCTGTTCGGCTAGGTGTGCAAAGGGAGAACCACTGCGATTGTACTTCCAGCTCACTTGGTTAAGAACCTTAATGGAGAAAGCCAAAAACTGACTGTCACAATAAGCGTAAACTGGTCAGCAATCCGATGACTGTATTAAATGACGGGCCATTCATAACATTGGCCGAAGTGTTTACGGCTTGACCTTGATTGTCCCCGAACACTACCGGGGGCTAGTAACTGGCCTCCCAAACTAAAATCCTCAATATTTTGCTCTTACATTAGAGCTGAGGTTTCATGATCATGCTTAGCATGACAACCCAAAGAAAGGGATCGATAGCGGGACTGTTTTCTTTGAAAGACATTTCTTATGTTAAACAGTAATATAACATATCTCTCTGCGTACCTTTGTTTATAAAACCGTATGGCCAGATTGCCTTGTTTGTCGTAAATCTTTGCTCTCATAAAGGCTTTATAAAGTAAGACAAACACTCATCGGCTACTGGCCGAGGAGGTGGAAGCCGATGGTCGGTCAACAAAGTTTTGTACAATGCAGATCCGAGCATTAAATGACGTAAAGTACTTGGATACATAGAGTCATTACACATAATTTGTGATTTTAATATGGATACTGATCCTTAATTCGGTCACCCGTGCCCGCATTAAGGCTTGGGGGCTACTGGGCTTCGGGCTTATTATTTAAAAATATTAAAGGGGCACACCGATCCTCTGATCTGGTGTTGCCACCCGACCAGTGTCTCAGGGGCTACTGCATTGCCTCTCCAATGCAGAAAATTTTAAGTGCAATACAATTGTTGAGGAGATTTTGATCCTCGGGTTGGTCGGCCGCACCCAACCTAAGTCTCGAGGACCGAGCACGCCGCTTTTTGTGTCCCGAAGTATTTTGTCGAGCTAGGACTTGACCCTCAGGCCGATTTTGCAAATCAACCTGAGTCTTTGCGGCTACTGGGATCAGCAGTCTTACATCATCCTTCAGGTGCATCTCGGATTTTAAACCGATACACACCTTGAGGGCTACTGACTATATATCTCGGCAGAGAATAAATTGCACCAATCAAAAATATTGACATAAAATCGGCCCACAGTCGGGGTGGTGCACCACCTCGGAAGCAGTCCGGCATAAAGCTCGGGCGCTAGTGGCTGGCTCCATAGAGGGCATTTCCGGCATTAAGCTCGGCTAAACTCCTTCAACTTTTTTGAACCCAGGTGATATGACACCTCGGATATAGTCCGGCGTTGGAGCTTGGACACAGTCCGGCGTTGGAGCTCGGATATATTTTGGCGTTGGAGCTCGGATACATTTCGGCGTTGGAGCTCGAAAGCAGTCCGATATTGGTGCTCAGCTGCAAAAAATACCTCGAATGCAGTCCGATGTTAGAACTCGGACGCAAGAGGACACTGCCTCCCGGGAACAAATTCAAACCCGAGGTGTGGCATAAAAATAACAAGGCATTTATAAAGGCCGAAAACTTAAAGGGGCTCTTCGGATTCCCGACGTGTAAACTCGTCGAATGCATTTCGGCAACCATCAAGATCGAAGATGAGAAGATTTGTTGAACCAGTTTTCAAGACCGACAACCGAAGATGAAGAATAGTTTGGAAGAATCGAGGAGCGTCCCTAACTTGAAGACCGGTTAAGGGGGCTACTGACGGTGTCCTGGACTAGGGGGTACTCACCACGTCATCTCTCGATCTGTTAGATTGGGCCGAGGACCCCCATGACCTTATGCTCATGGGCCAGTTCGGACAGTTGCCGCATACATGGAAGATTCCACAAGACTTGGTGATCAAGACAAGGACTCCTCCTGTGATAGCCTGGCTTATTAGGGATGATAAACTACTCATATCAATAAGGAATTCCTTCTTTTCCGGGAGCCCATTCAGACAGAACTCCAAAGTTAAGCGTGCTCAGCTTGGAGTAGTTTCAGGATGGGTGACCGACCGGGAAGTTGCTCCCGGGTGCGCACGAGTGAGGACAAAGTGCGCAGAAAAGACTAGTATTGATCTATGGGGCCAGTCTAGATCCCGCCAGGAGTAACGACCACCGGCGGGTGTGTCCAGGGCGTTACAAGTTGGTATCAGAGCCAACCCTCGCGGTTAAATGGATGGTTGCGGACAGGTGCGTGGTCATGTTGTTCATGACGTTTGTGACCCATTGTGGCACACGGCATGGCACATGTACTGGACTGTAAGCACAGACGTATGTGCCAAGAGGAAACGTTCATGTGGCTCGATGAGGACGTCGGTTCCTCTGAGTGGGGGTGTATGTGATAGCCTGGCTTATTAGGGATGATAGACTACTCATATCAATAAGGAATTCCTTCTTTTCTGGGAGCCCATTCAGACAGAACTCCAAAGTTAAGCGTGCTCAGCTTGGAGTAGTTTCAGGATGGGTGACTAACCGGGAAGTTGCTCCCGGGTGCGCACGAGTGAGGATAAAGTGCGCAGAAAAGACTAGTATTGATCTGTGGGGCCAGTCTAGATCCCGCCAGTAGTAACAACCACCGGCGGGTGTTTCCGGGGCGTTACACCTCCCCACCGGCGTATTCGGCTAGGACTCTTGTTATCCTAGTCCTCTGGTACATTATATAAACCGAGGCCAGGCTACCAGAGGCCAGGCTAGTCGATAGAAAACATACAATCATACCATAGGCTAGCTTTTAGGGTTTAGCCTCTCCGATCTCGTGGTAGATCAACTCTTGTAATACTTATATCATCAAGAATAAATCAAGCAGGACATAGGGTTTTACCTCCATCAAGAGGGCCCGAACCTGGGTAAAACATTGTGTCCCCTGCCTCCTGTTACCATCCGCCTTAGACGCATAGTTCGGGACCTCTACCCGAGATCCGCCAGGAGTAACGACCACCGGCGGGTGTGTCCGGAGAGTTACAAGTTGGTATCAGAGCCAACCCTCGCGGTTACATGAATGGTTGCGGACAGGTGCGTGGTCATGTTGTTCATGACGTTTGTGACCCATTATGGCACACGGCATGGCACATGTACTGGACTGGAAGCACAGAGGTATGTGCCAAGAGGGAATGTTCATGTGGTCCGACGAGGACATCGGTTCCTCTGAGTGGGGGTGTATGTGATAGCCTGGCTTATTAGGGATGATAGACTACTCATATCAATAAGGAATTCCTTCTTTTCCGGGAGCCCATTCAGACAGAACTCCAAAGTTAAGCGTGCTCAGCTTGGAGTAGTTTCAGGATGGGTGACTGACCGGGAAGTTGCTCCCGGGTGCGCACGAGTGAGGACAAAGTGCGCAGAAAAGACTAGTATTGATCTGTGGGGCCAGTCTAGATCCCGCCAGTAGTAACGACCACCGGCGGGTGTGTCCGAGGCATTACACCTCCCCACCGGCGTATTCGGCTAGGACTCTTGTTATCCTAGGCCTCTGGTACATTATATAAACCGTGGCCAGGCTAGTCGATAGAAAACATACAATCATACCATAGGCTAGCTTTTAGGGTTTAGCCTCTCCGATCTCGTGGTAGATCAACTCTTGTAATACTTATATCATCAAGAATAAATCAAGCAGGACATAGGGTTTTACCTCCATCAAGAGGGCCCGAACCTGGGTAAAACATCGTGTCCCCTGCCTCCTGTTACCATCCGCCTTAGACGCATAGTTCGGGACCCCCTACCCGAGATCCGCCGGTTTTGACACCGACAGTGGGAATTACTCCCTCTTTTGCCCTACATCATACATCGTAGTTTGGTCTCATTATTTTCATGTCTAGTCGGTTCTAATAGCTGTAAGAAAGACATTGCAGTTTCTAGCACGCCATGACTAGAGCACCTCTGGCCTTGGCACACCCACCTCTGAGTACGCCACGACCAGAGCACCTTTGGCCTTGGCCCACGCGCACCCGAGCGACGCCTCATCTCTGGCCATCAGAGCTGAGACCTACGACGACAGGAGACCCAAATCAGGATAGGACTGGCACAATAGGGGGAGAATCATGTGAGGACGGAGCAACACGGTTATTGAGGAACCGCTCCCTCACCGACCATGAAGGCCTCCCACACAGATTATGTTTTGTTATGTGTTGTGATATCAATTGTTCCACATGACAGACACGTTTTGGCATGTTAGTTGTGTGAAGCTTTAGTGTTCTTGGGATCAATCTATGCAGAGGCTAGTGGAGATGGCTAGATCCATATTGCGTCGATCTCGGGATGCTACATATATGCTCTGGCAGATATGACCGCTGGCGGCGGCGACAGGTGAGAAAGTGGCGGAGGAGAGCCGTGGTAGGGGGTGGCGTCGCCACCCGGTCGCCCGCG
>NC_041386.1:9800957-9807874 GCF_002162155.2 Triticum dicoccoides | reverse complement strand
TACTCTCACATGTTGAGAATATAGCTTTATTATACTCAAAAGAGAAGCACCCACACCACAAGGTGACAAAATGAGAAAAAACACAGAAGCAGAAGAGTCGTAAAACAGACACGATTGAGTTAACTCTCGGAAGCCTGGTAGATGGTGCAATGGGTGAGTTGAGTATGGATAAACTGAGGACTAAACACGAACAACCAAACAACAATTGATCAGTTACACTCAAATTCTCCAAACATTCTGATGCAAATCACGAAAGAAACAGGGTGCACCCTAGGACACCCCAGCCGCACATTCATGCACCGATGCATGTACGCACGAGTGCACGATATATCCTCGAGCCTTACTTTGGCTTGAAGGACCGGAGCTCCCAGCGCATTGTCCCAAGGATGCCCCACACGACCGCGTCGTACTGCGAAGACTCGGCGCCGGAGCCCGTCACGGCGACCACCAGCTGGTAGATGAACCCGTCGCTCGACGGCTGGGTCCGGCAGCTGACGACTTTCACGAACACCAGGTCTACCTCCACATGGAGGGCGTGGATGCGGACGGCGAACTGCCCGACCTGCTTGATCGACTGAACGTTCACGTCCGCCACGGGCGTCCACGCCGGCGGTGGAGGTGGTGGCGGGGACGCCTGCGGTGGAGGTGGTGGGGAGGACACGGGCGTCCACGCCGGTGGCGGAGGTGGAGGCGTGGACACTGGCGACCACTCCGGTGTAGAAGGTGGCGGTGGGGACACGGGTGTCCAAGCCGGCGTCGGATACGTAGCTAGGCTTGGTAACGGCACGGCGGCCGTGTCGGCTTCGGCATGGGCGATGGCAAAGAAGGTGGCGAGTAGGAGCGGGAGGAGTACAGGAAGCGACGGACTCATGTCGATCGAGTAGACTTTGTTTGGCATCGTTACGGCCGTGTGGATGCACACCGGCTGCCTACAGCTCCTACCGTAGCTCGAGCTAGAAAAGAGGGGCTAGAACGGGACGTGCTGGAGTTGGAAAGATCACTTCACTTGTGCCCCATTTATAGCATGGGGCTACGTACGTTTTCACAAAATGGCTAGCTAGAACGTACTACGTACTCTATGTATACGAATACCAATGAGTGAACACGTGGACTTCGAGTGTCTCTGGCTGATCAAGTGGTAAGTTCTTTTCGTTACAAACTTAATAATTAGCTTTTGGACATCGATCTCTGATGCATCTCTGCAATTGGGGAGTTTTTGATAAACGTACAGCGCCAGCTGGAAGTAAGACAAACGCGGTTGATCAATCGACATGCATACAACGAGAAGCCCCATGCACTGCGCGCGATAGTCTACGGCCGGGCTGAACCGCGGAGGTGGGATCGAGGCGATTGACCTGCTCTGCTCTGCTCAGTCAGGTCAGCGACCAATATTTTGCGAGAAATGCATTACCCCATATGCCACCACGCGCACATATATATGCATCGCCATGATAAAAAAAAGAGCTGCAAGGTGGCCATCAACTTAGCTGGAGAGTGGTAAGTTAGTACAAGTGTACATTGGTTCTCACAAACTTGGGCAAGGCTAGTCCTAGATTGAGCTTGGCTGTCATGTCCAAGCAAGTCGTCTCCACTATCAAGGCCGGCCGGGGGCAGAACACTACTTGTCCTAAGTTTCTCACCGTCGGTTGCAGTGAACATTGGATCTCGGTGTTACAACTGAGGCCACGTAGTAGGTAATTAAGATCATTGACTTTGGCATTAGACACGGCGGTGCTCCGCTTGAAGTTAAGCACGATTCACACGAGTAGGGAGGCACGTACGCAGGTTTTCTTTTCAATTTTGATTTCGAGGAAGCCATCACGAACGTACGTGGCCATGAGCCCATGGCATCGCATGACAGCTAAGTAAGTAACATTGGTCGAAGACAAAGTCTGTGACTATTAACGAGTACGTACACATATTCTGGTTCGTTAGTTGGATCGTCTCGAGGCGGGAAAAGCCATGCAACATTGTGCTAGAACGAACGGCGTGCATTCTCTGCTTATTTGCTCGCCGAGTTGACTCTCAGAAGTAGTTTTGCCTTCCCCCTCTCTTGGGCCGTGTTGCACATCAATGCGCTCAAGTGTTTCAACAGGCCTCCCTAGTAATGTATGGAATGCAAGGTGTTCTAGCTCAAAAGATCTGTGTACATGCGCAAGTTTGAACAGGGTAAGCGAAAAGGAAAAGGAAAACGAAAAAGATGTGAGCAAGTCGTTGTCCTCAAAACAAGTTGCTAAAGGACGGTTTTGGACAAATGAACCTTGGGGTCTGGCCTCTTTGATAGAAAGTGATTGAATGGTCCTAAACTTTCTTTTCGAGAGGGCCAAGATCTTATATTTTTTTCCAAAAAGCAGAAAATTAAACACGAACGATGGGGTATATTGATTTTGTCTTCCCTTGCACTCTGCAGCGGTGCACCATGAGAAAAGCTCTATGTCATCTTTGAATCTCCGAAACACCCTCAAAGCGAGTGTAACGTCGTTAACACAAAGGCTAGAGAGTCATCGGTCGGACTTATAGGAAGCTAGCGACAACGAACCGAGGATCATATCGCCTACCTAAAAAAGAGAAGGTGATGAAGGGGGGCTGGACAACCATCCTAGGTCTCGCCAAACATAATCGGGAAGGCCTTACCTTACTATATTTCCGATGAAGCCGAAGTTCGTTTTGAATCGATGAACGGAGAAAAAAATCAAAATACCAAAACATGAACCATCGTCGTCCAATCCAGTTCATCGAACGACTCTATCTAAGACCACCTAGATAAAAACATATACAAAACAGGGTCCAATGTCTGACCTTGATTAAAGCTCCACATGCTTGCCATCGATGTCAAACAGCATCGCTAGAACAAGGTAGGGATGGGAAGAACTTATTCCACGTCGTTGATTACAGTATCGCCTCGTCATTGCAAGCCCTAGCCAAAGTTATTAGGGCAACCCAAAAAAGGCCAACCCCAATCAGTGGTCCCCCACCTTGTTGGCAGGAAGGAACCCGGAGACAAGGGGAACCGCCGACATCAGCACTCAAACGAAACCCTATCTACCTTTTTATGAAGAGAGAGAGGTGGGAGGCATGAGTGCCGATATAACTCTTGTTGACGACCACTTGGATCTTCAAATGGCCCTCCACTTTAGAGAGAGAGTAAAAACTTTGGCTAAATCCCAATCAACACATGTTTTTCATCTTCTCTAGGAGAGTACCGCACACTATACCCTTTGACATGGGGCCAATTGATCATTAGCCCCACCTTTACCCTGCCCCGACCAATATGCCCATGTTATACATTGCAATTGATAGAATGCCTCATCCTTGCTTTGCCTCTACATAAAATGCCCCACAGTTGACTTGATGATGTATCTTTATCGTATGACAAAATAAGAGGGTGGAAAAGACCAAAATACCCAAAACAAAAAGCAAAATGTTAGTAGCCCATGCAATCTTGTACGAATGCCCCAAAAATTCAAAACATGCCTATAAAAATATGAAAACACTACAGAAAATCAGGTATATTCATAGTAGTTGATTGTGCAACTTTCAACCAATTCTAAGCATCATGGACCCGGGAGGCCGCAGTTGGTCACTGTCACGGTCCAGACGGTTAAGGCTGCAGGACCGTTGCATTTGCTAAAATGCCTCTGCCTCTAGATAAAATGCTCCACATTGCAATAAACATCTGTTTTTAATTAACAACTGTAATTAGAGATGGAAATGACATAATGACCCCTAGCCAAAAACACAAGAGAGCACACACGCACAACCCATCTTTTTCCTGTTTGTAAGGTGGCGTATTTTGGACCAGTTAGAGCAAAGGTGGGGCAATGATCAATTGGCCCCTTTGAGACAATCAGGGCCGAACGTACTCCTAGAGAGCTCCAGATCCGAGCGAGCTCCTATTATGCAGCTTAAGCGGAAAATACCATGCAAATTCTGTCCTAGCGTATTACGTAGCGGCACATTCAGGATTCTATCATATTTTATGTTAATGGATATACAAAAAATATTGTTAGAAAACATTTTAATTAAATCATATATTTGTAAAAATAGGACATTTAAATAATATTATAAAAAATAAAAAAAATAGAAAACTTCTTGCGGAAAAGGAAACATGTCTGCATATGTAAATACAAATGTTCATGTATGAAATAAAAAATTATCACATGTTTATAAAGTATACGTTATTAAAAAGGTTTAAATATTTTTATAAACTCATGTTTTGAAATAAATAAATAAATATACATATTAAATAAAATGTTCATTTTGTATTATAAAATATTCATATAATAATAAAATGCATTAAATTATTTAATTTCGGAACATTTTTGTGGATATTCTAAAAATAATTCATGCATAGTAGTATGAAATAAAATGCTGAGCAAGTATTAAAAATGGTTTTACGTAATTTTGTATAAAAAGGTAAAATATAAAAAAAGGATAAAATGAATTTTCAAAATGTTTATAAAATGGAAGGAAAAAACTAGAAACCAACACCAGAATAAATCGAAAACACTTATTGAAAACTAGAAGAAACCAACAAAAAGACATCAAAATTGACTAAAACAGAGTGGCCATGCCCATTTGCCTCGTGCATGATTTTTTTATGAAAATATCAAATCTATTATAGATTCATCGAAAGTACAAAGCACCCCAAACATAATAAAAATTATATCAAGGTCCATGGACAACCGAACAACCATTACCGCCGCTAGGACGAGCTGCTACACGCCGTTGTTGCCGCTCTTATACCGAAGCCGGCCTAACCTTGTCGATAATAACCGGGAAGTCTTCGTGCACGTGTCCCTAAGAACCAGCATTACGAGCCACATTTGTCGCCATTGGATCCTGCCTCATGCATGATTTGTGTCCTATTCTTCGCAACAACGCAAAAGCCAGATAAAAGCTTTATTTTTCTCGCCCGTGTCTTCACTGGTTCCAATTAGTAGCCAATTCGGCACTTAGAGAAGGGGAACCACTAATCAACATTGAAGTGTAATATAAGTTTTTTCTTATGTTAGCTTTGTGTGTTCATAATAGTGACATATGGAGAATGGAGGTTTTCTTGTCTGTTTGTGATTCACTTTATTGTATTTTTGATATAATTTATTTCTTTAATGTAAGTCAGATATTTTCTTTAAAAATAAGGCAGTGTAAATAATAGTTAAACTCCCCGGAAAGAAAAGAGATAAACGCGCGTGAAATCGTTTATTCGATTCAGGCATATATGACACGTTAAAAAACATATGGCAATCACATTATGCTGGGGAGAAACCTTATTGCACGGCCACTTACGCTGGCACTCCCTCTAAAAAAAATACACTGGCACTCGAAAGAAAGGACGACAGAAACAAACTTGCAAAGCATACTTGTGAACCAACAAAGTACCAGTACGGTTGATACTTGCCCTGTCGGCTATGCTATTGCGATCTTCCTGAACCTGCGGAGCTTCCAGGTGCTGAGGCTGGACCCCGGCACGCCCCACACCAGGCACTCGTACTGCGCCCTGCTCCCGTCGGCCTTCGCCGCCGCCACCACCAGGCGGTAGATGGTGCCGCCGCCCACCGCCTCCTCCGTCTCGCCGCGCGCCACCCCCACGTACGACAGGCCCGCGCTGTGCGCCAGGTCGTACACGATCACCGCGAACCGCCCCACCTGCTGGACCACCACCACGTTCGGGTTCACCGCCGTCCACTTGGCCGCCGCCCCCTCCGGCAGCGTGGCGGCCACGATGAGGACCGCTCCGAGCAGCGGCAGCGACCTCATCTTCTATGTTGCTATCGGACGAGTGAGGACTGAGGAGGCTGCACCGATGCGAGCAATGCTTATTACGTGAGACTTTGGCCCGGTTTATAGTGCGGAAAAGGCGAAAGCAATGCGTCGATCGGCCGTTACGTGTTTTCCTTTTGTTTTTGTTTTTGTTTTGCCTAGGATCAAGTTCAGATCTGCATGCATGAGCGGGATGATGAGCTTGGCATGGCCGGCTTGCATTGGCGGGTAGTCGTGGGCGGTGCAGCGTGTGTTGGAACTTGTTGATGCAGCATGCAGGTCAGCAGGTGCATTTCTTTTCAGCTATCGTTTCCGGTTTTCATGTAGTAAAACCTTGAAGTCTACGCTACATAATCCGTAGTTTACTGAAGTAGTACGTATGATTTGTTAGTAGAGCATTTTTTAGACGGATTTATTCTACAAAAGAGCTTTGTAACGAAGATACAAAAAATGGCAGGAACATAAAAATCATAGTTTTTTTTAGCCAGGCTTCTAATCCCATTCCATGAGTGATGAAATGTGTCACTGATCCATTAACTGATTAACTCAATCTGATTGCGTGCTCTAGGCTAACAGTTCGGATCAGTTTTTTTTCAAAGGTAGCTTTGTTTCGGGCAATCCACATAGCTCATGGATCGCAGCTAAACCAATCGTATAAAATTGTTGGTGGACCAGTGTTTGCATGTAACAATGTAATGCTGCGAAGTGGGGGTGGGGGGGAGGGGGACTCTTCTCCCCACTCTCTTCTTTAATACTCTCTCCGTCCGGAAATACTTGTCAAAAAAATGAATGAATCTAGACGTATTTTAGTTATAGATACATCTAATTTTATCTATTTCTTCGACAAATATTTCAGGACGGAGCGAGTACTATATGATATATAAACACACTCATGCGTATAGAAAAAGTTGTGTGAAATTGTTCTCCTTCCGACCAAAAAGAGTAGCACCACGAGTAAAATTACCAGATATTGTTAGGGCATACCTCAGTGCCAAAAACGGACCCTACCATACGCCAAATCACTTTAGCAACAGAACAGCTGAAAAACAAGCGGTGAGACACATAAAAATCACATGGAATTAAGGTGTCATTTATCCTTGTGATCCATAGTCCCTATGGGAATGTAAACCATATGAAAATTCAAAAGAGTATTT
>NC_041386.1:9797282-9800793 GCF_002162155.2 Triticum dicoccoides | reverse complement strand
GGACGCATGACTTTGTTACCTCATGTTTGGTTTCCTCCAAAATCCATCTGAAGCAGCCATCCATTGGAACTCCACATGAATCTTGGGTAGCCATTCATTTATTCCAAATAATCAAAGAAAAACCTCGTGCAATAATCTTGTCCAAAATTCTTTTGCTTTCCCTTCATCCCAAAGGGACCACAGAACCTACACAACTCATGGAATTCATCGACCTTTGGGCCTTTTTCGCTTGAAATGCCTCTCGGTCCTTTTTGGTATGACCCAAATTACTGGAGTTGGGTTGTGCTTGGGTGTACTTTCCAAGCTTTGCATATTGCGCACAATTCCACATAAGCTACCCCCATTTCAGGACATTAAGATTTGGAAGGCTCCTGGCCCAAAGTCATAAAAGCAACCTCTAATTGCATGTTGCTTCGCGATTATATCCTTGTGGCACACATGCAAACATATGGAGATAACCGTTCAACCGTACACAATAGTTTCGTCACTGAATTCACAACTTACATATGCAGGAACAACTTTTCCCATGGGTGAAGCTATAAACAACAAAGGGATGGTGTGAAATGGGCTCGGTACTGTTGGATTAACGGGCTTGCCCTGCTTATGGGCCAAATGCTTCTTACTATCTCTTTTGGGCAACATTGTTGCATGTATTGTAGATGGGAAAGATGGAAGAATGTTTGGAAGGTCAATATCATTGCAACAGATCAGGGACACATCTTGAACAAAGTGGTGATCAAGCCACCAGCCTTGCCAAAGCAACTATAATCGCGACGACTGCATGTAGCTCTTCTTCCACAAGATTCACACGAATGTTAGTGTCATCGGCAAACATGTAGATCTTGCAACAAGCCAAACGCCCCTTGATAGGGTTTTAGGACACCAGATATCCCACCTTAACTCTCTTGTGAAAGGGGTTGATGGCAGAAACGAATAGCATATGCAAAAACATATATCCTTGATGCAAGACATGCGCGTGGGTGAGGGGGGGGGGGCAGGAGGGCGGCCACCCCGGGTCCCCCAACATCGAGGGGCCCCCTCCCGCACAAGTACGCAGGCCAGCCCATGAACTTCTCGAGCATGGTGCTAGGATCGTACAAGCAAGGGCATAACCCATTGATCGATCTGCTGAGAGTTAGACGCATGAGCGCACGACCGAGATCGTATCTTTATCGTTGCGTATTCCGCTCATAGTTGTACGTAGTAGGGAAAGGAGGGCATCAGAGAAGCAGGTCGTCTAATCTCCTTGATGTCAATAAAATGGTCGTCTAATCTCCTCAGTCCCTATTTTCCAAAAGCCCTAATCCGAGGTTCCCATCGTCCGCCGCCAACGATCTCTCATGGTGCCCCTGCATAGTGAAGGTCATCTATCCGCTGCAATCACACGAGTATACGACCCCGTCTGAATTCCTTCAATATGCGTTCCACATGCTTCCGTCGATCCTGCCACCATCTCATCGGAAGAGGTTTGTTGTTCTCTAATTTTCATACCCTCTGATGAATGCATATGTACCAAGATGACTAGTGCTGTAATGATTCAATCATATCTAGGATGGTAGGTAATTATGCCAAAGATTCCCCTGGCTGCATTAGGCCCTTCCCAGTGCTCCACGATGTATAGGTGCTAAGGGCGCCACAGAGGCAAAAAAGTGATGAGACAAATCAATTAAAGAGAAGAGATAACATTATGGTGACCCGGAAGAAGACGGTGCTAAGCGCGTGGACCTATGCAAAATGACTGCCAACCAATGCATGGAGGAATTTAATTGTTAAACAATTCAATGAAAAAAAACTTAGCTACAAAAGCCAAGCACCTATGCATTGGGGAGACTAGTTGCTAAGGTTTTTACTGCACTTAGCATCTCATTTATAAGCACCAATGCATTGGAAATGACCTTAAGGGAGTCATCTTTACAAAGAATGAAGAGAACATCATTTTTATTCAAGTCACCAAAACCATTGAGAGAACTTAACTTTATCCAGGTATGCTATTTATTTATGAATTTGCTTCATACCTTCAACCTTGGCTATTTTTGGTTCTCTAGTAGATTAATTAATAAGTATGTTAGTGCCAAATATATAATTTACACTATAACATTTTTTGTTGCAATTAGAGAATTTTTTGCATGCTATAAGTCAGTCATGTTATGTTTCTAGTTTCGCCACTAAGTGTGATAGAATTACAGAGAGAAACTATTTACAAAATTTTCAGGAGTAATACTAGTACTTCAGAAATGAATCAATGATGAGACTAACATCAACCCCATCATAGGAGACTTTGCATCGAGTATTAGAAGAAATTGTTAATGTAATACATACAAGTTATCTGATATAAATATTTAGTTTGAATGCATAACAAATTTATTAGTAATAGTGATTATTTTTGTTATATTAAAGGGCCCGGAGTTTTTGTTTGGCCCCGGGCCCCGAAAACCCCCATGGGGGAGGGGGGCACTTGGTTCACGTCAACAAAACTCACAACAAGGACCCTGTGACCATCCAGAAAAACGACTACGATCGAAAACCCCGGCTCCTCAGCGATTTGGTCTTCCTGGCCGTTTGATTCGTTTGCTTGATGGAGTTCCGGCCGTCGGATCAAGCCGCTGGAAGACCTCGTCCGTCCGATCGAATCCGGTCCCCCTATAGCATAGTTGATCTCGTCTGGCTCGCGGTGTCGCTCGCTCCGTCCATTCGACCGGGACACGCTGACTTGTGGGACCCCTCGTGTGTGGGCCGCGCCTGTCGGTGGCTGTGGCTAGGAGGCGCCCTATGTAAGTCTTTTGCGATCCAAATATCGTGCCACCGCCAGTAGTTTTGCCACCCCCCCAGGGCATTTGCGAGATTTTGCGTGCGTGGCCGCGCGTGGCGTCGTGTGGGTGGTTGCGTTTGGCATAGGAGTGAGGAGGGTCCCCGATTGGGTGAGAACTGTGACGCCCGGATAATTAGACTACAGTAATCCCAAGCTAAGGATGCCACGTCACCTCCATTACAGTGATTAAACTCACGTTGATTCGAACCCGATTCAAATTCAAATTTAAAACATAGGCAAACAACAAAAGTTTCCAAACTTTAAAACTAAAATGTTCGGAGTGAACTAAATAATGCATAGGTAATTATGGTGGAGAAACCAAACTTTGATAAGGTGTTTAAAGACTCTAAGATAATTAAAACAGTAGTTAAAACAATTAAATACATGCCTATTGAATTGTTTTAAAATATTAAACTATTTTATTTTCGGTTGAGAATTAAGGTGGCAGTAGTATATTTATAAATACAAATTTAGGTGCTAGTGTTTTTTTTATAAAACTGTAATAAAAGGGAACTTAAAATAAAATAGAAAAGAAATAGAAAACAAAAAGAAAAGACCCCCCTCTCCCCTGGGCCAAGTGGCCCAGTTGGCCACAGCTGACCAGGCCGACCCAGGCCGCCCCTGCTTATACCCCCCACCACCACGGTAACCCTAACCCATTCCCCACTCGCTCCCACTCCCCCTCTCCCGATCCGATCTGGA
>NC_041386.1:9734133-9796931 GCF_002162155.2 Triticum dicoccoides | reverse complement strand
CGCCAGGGCCGCGCCCCCTGCTCCCCTCGCCCCACGCCGGCACCGCCGCCCTGCTGCCGCTTGTGCGGTGGCCGCCGGCAACCTCGCCCCGCACTGGGCGGGATGCGCCCCTGCGCCCATCCCTGGCCGGCGACGTGCCCCGCCGTGGCCACCCGTGCCCACGCCCGCGTGCCCCTGGGCGTGCACCCGAACGGGGCACACCCGTTGCGCCCGAACCCGAACGCACGCACACCCGAACCGATAGGCCCCCCCCGGGCCACTGACTAGGGGGCCCCGCCCCAGAACGGTTTTAAGGAAAAAAAGAAAAGAAAAGAAAAGGAATTAGAAAAAAATAAAAATAAAAAAAGAATATATTAAATAAATAAATAAATAATAACTAAAATAATTAAAATATTAATTAATTAATTATGTAATTAATTAAGTAATTAATCTTGATTAGATTAACCTAATCACTAATTAAGCTAATTAATCTATTTTAGTTAAGCATAGAGAATGACAGGTGGGCCCCCCTGGACCCACATGTCAGGTTGACCAAGTCAACTCTGTTGACGGCTGATGTCAGCATGACATCATGCTGATGTCATTAACCAGTTTTTCGAATTAATTAAATAATTAATTAAATTCCAGAAATTAATAAAATCCTTAGAAAATCATATATTTTAATCCGTAACTCGGATTAAAATATTTTCAACATGAAAGTTGCTCAGACCGACGAGACGATTCCGGATACGCAACCCATTCGTCCGCCGCACCCCCTAACCTACCGAACTTGCAACTTTCCCCCTCCGGCTCCTATGCCCGAAAACGCCAAACACCGGGAATACTTTCCCGGGTGTTTCCCCCCTTCACCAGTATCACCTCATACCGCATTAGAACACGTCTAGCTCTGCTTGTTGTCCTATTATGCACTTGCTTGCTATGTATTTACTGTTACTTTGTGGCGAAGCGGCAGGGCAGGTTGAGACCACCTAGGAGACAGGTGGACCTGGCCCTGGTCGGCGTTCGCGGATATTTAACACGCTTAACGAGATCTTGGTATTTGATCTGAGTTGGCTACGAGCCTATACGCACTAACCATCTACGCGGGAGTAGTTATGGGTATCCCGGCGTCGTGGTATCAGCCGAAGCCTTCTTGACGTCAGCGACTGAGTGGCGCGCGCCGGGTTGGACTGCGTTAACGCAACTTCCTTTGTAATGGAGGTTGCTAGGTCTGCTCACCGGCCGCGTACGCAACGTGCAGGTGTGCTAAGGGCGATGGGCCCAGACCCCTGTGCGCTTAGGTTTAGACCGGCGTGCTGACCTCTCTGTTGTGCCTAGGTGGGGCTGCGACGTATTGATCTTCCGCGGCCGGGCATGACCCAGGAAAGTGTGTCCGGCCAAATGGGATCAAGCGTGCTGGGTAAGTTGGTGCACCCCTGCAGGGAAGTTAATCTATTCGAATAGCCATGATCTTCGGTAACAGGACGACTTGGAGTTGTACCTTGACCTTATGACAACTAGAACTGGATACTTAATAAAACACACCCTTCCAAGTTCCACAGACAACCCGGTGATCGCTTTTCCACAGGGCGACGAGGAGAGGATCGCCGGGTAGGATTATGCTATGCGATGCTACTGGAGATGCTACTTGGAGATGCTACTTAGAGATGCTACTTGGAGGACTTCAATCTACTCTCTTCTACTTGCTGCAAGTCGAAGGCTTCCAGAAGCATAGTCTTCGATAGGACTAGCTATCCCCCTCTTATTCTGGCATTCTGCAGTTCAGTCCACCGATATGGCCTCCTTACACATATACCCATGCATATGTAGTGTAGTTCCTTGCTTGCGAGTACTTTGGATGAGTACTCACGGTTGCTTTCTCCCTCTTTTCCCCCTATCCCTTCTACCTGGTTGTCGCAACCAGATGTTGGAGCCCAGGAGCCAGACGCCACCGTCGACGATGATTTCCTACTACACTGGAGGTGCCTACTACTACGTGCAGGCCGCTGACGACGACCAAGAGTAGTTAGGAGGATCCCAGGCAGGAGGCCTGTGCCTCTTTCGATCTGTATCCCAGTTTGTGCTAGCCATCTTATGGCAACTTGTTTAACTTATGTCTGTACTCAGATATTGTTGCTTCCACTGACTCGTCTATGATCGAGCACTTGTATTCGAGCCCTCGAGGCCCCTGGCTTGTATTATGATGCTTGTATGACTTATTTATGCTTTAGAGTTGTGTTGTGATATCTTCCGGTGAGTCCCTGATCTTAATCATACACATTTGCGTGCATGATTAGTGTACGATTAAATCGGGGGCGTCACAAGAACCCTAGCCAATTATCTGCCACGCCCCTCTCCCCTTCTCTACCGCAGCCGCCGCCGCTCTCCATCCAAACCCTAACTGTGCCCGCCTCCCTTCCTCCCACCGTCGTCTTCTTCACCGCCGGGAGCTCAGCCGGGTCGCTGCCGCGGGGTCGCTCCTCGGCCTGCTCACGCTCGCAGAGGCCGAGGCAGCCGCGCCGCCTCTGTCGCTGGCAGGAGGGGGCCCCGGCAGCCGCCGCGCAGCCTGACGAACAGGAGCTCCCCGGCGTGGTTCCCTCGATGCAGGGATGCTTCCTCCGTCCACTACCTGCTCCGTGCCGATGCGTGATTCCGCAATGGCCTGCCTCAGTGCCGCCATCGACTGCTACACCTCCTCCTTCCTCCACGAATCTCCTTCTTCCTGGTCGACAGCTCGATCCGTGGAATCCCAAGCGATTGATTGATTGGTTGATTGGCTCGTTTGTTTGTTTCCATGCAATTGCGCTCTGCCCCTGCGTCGTCATGTACTGGGTGAACCAGGGCATCTGCCACTTCCGCCGCAAGGATGGGCCGTCGCTGGGCTGGATCTGCTGTCACGCTCCTTGATCTGTGGGTAAGCCTTCGTTTTGACCTGTTCTTCGTCATCTGCTTCACCCGAGCCAGGATCTTGACATTTGTTTTGCTGTCGACTGGTCGTAGTCGCTCCTTTTGGTCGACCCCCTTGCCGGCTCATCGTTGGATCTGTGGCAGCCTTCGCATCTCCGTCCAGGGACCTGCAGGTTGACCCCTCTTCTCCTTCTTCTCTATGCCGAAGTTGAACGGTGCTTTGGCTTGCACTGGAGATATTCTGCTAGGTTCATGCGTAGTTAGGTTCATGCAGAGGACATGTGGCTAGGTTCGTACAGAGGTGATTCTTTTCTCTTGAACCGTCTGCTTAATCTTGCTAGGCCCCTACTCATGGGTGTCCTGCTGTTTCTTTTAGTTTCTTTGGGCACCTTGTGTAGGTTTCTACAGAGTGGATGTTTGTTTTTATCACTCCATTAGGTGCTTGGATCTGCCTAGGTTCTTAGGATTTGTTTGTTGCTGGCTTTATACCAGCTTTTGTTTGCTTAATAATTTTGTCAGGTACCTGCCCTTTTACTTATCAGGGGGCTGGGGAAGATCTGTTTAGACTTATCTTTCTTTAGTTTTGTTAGGTCCCTCAGTTAGGTTCCTCTCTAGAGAATCTTTGTTTGTTTCCTGTCCCGGAGATGGTCAGAGAAGCTTTGTTTGTTTGCTTAGTGAGTGACAAATCAGGGTGATGGTTTGGCTATGAAATGGCTACTACATTAGATTATGTGTTTTATCCATCCGGGGTTTATTTATATGTGTTTCTTGATGTATCCGGAGATTGTGTGTGTGATTAGAGAAGGTTCACATTAGAAACTTGGAATATGTTGACTTGCTAAAAGTTCTACAAGAATATTATCATATGTGTACTTATAGCAAAAAGACCAAAGTTTGTATGCTTTATTCTGTCATTAAGTATGTTCCTTTTGATGCATGCAACACAAGTCTACAATTTTTGAGAGAAATTTTGAAATGCTCAAGTGTGCAGCCTACGATCGAAAACCCCGGCTCCTCAGCGATTTGGTCTTCCTGGCCGTTAGATTCGTTTGCTTGATGGAGTTCCGTCCACCGGATCAAGCCGCTGGAAGACCTTGTCCGTCCAATCGAATCCAGTCCCCCTGTAGCATAGTTGATCTCGTCTGGCTCGCGGTGTCGCTCGCTCCGTCCATTCGACCGGGACACGCTGACTTGTGGGACCCCTCACGTGTGGGCCGTGCCTGTCGGCGGCTGTGGCTAGGGAGGCGCCCTGTGTAAGTCTTTTGCGGTCCAAATATCATGCCACCGCTAGTAGTTTTGCCACCCCAGCGAGGGCATTTGCGAGATTTCGTGTGCGTGGCCGCGCGTGGCGTCGTGTGGGTGGTTGCATTTGGCATAGGAGTGAGGAGGGTCCCCGATTGGGTGAGAACCCTAGCCAATTATTTTCCATGCCCCTCTCCCCTTCTCTACCGCAGCCATCGCCGCTCTCCATCCAAACCCTAACCGTGCCCGCCTCCCTGCCCCCCACCGTCGTCTCCTTCGTCGCCGGGAGCTCAGCCGGGTGGCTGCCGCAGGGTCCCTCCTCGGCCTGCTCGCGCTCGCAGAGGCCAAGGCAGCCGCGCCGCCTCTGTCGCCGGCAGGAGGGGGCCCCGGCAGCAGCCTCTATCGCCGGCAGGAGGGGGCCCCGGCAGCTGTCGTGCAGCCCGATGAACAGGAGCTCCCCGGCGTGGTTCCCTCGATGCAGGGATGCTTCCTCCGTCCACTGCCTGCTCCGTGCCGACGCGTGCTTCCGCAATGGCCTGCCTCAGCGCCGCCATCGACTACTACACCTCCTCCTTCCTCCCCCAATCTCCTTCTTCCTAGTCGACAGCTTGATCCGTGGAATCCCAGGCGATTGATTGATTGGTTGATTGGCTCGTTTGTTGGTTTCCATGCAATTGCGCTCTGCCCCTGCGTCGTCATGTACTGGGTGAACCAGGGCATCTGCCACTTCCGCCGCAAGGATGGTCGGTCGCTGGGCTGGATCTGCTGTCACGCGCCTTGATCTGTGGGTAAGCCTTCGTTTTGACCTGTTCTTCGTCATCTGCTTCACCTGAGCCAGGATCTTGACATTTGTTTTGCTGTCGACTGGTCGTAGTCGCTCCTTCTTTTGGTCGACCCCCTTGCCGGCTCATCATTGGATCTGTGGCAGCCTTCGCATCTCCGTCCAGGGACCTGCAGGTTGACCCCTCTTCTCCTTCTTCTCTATGCTGAAGTTGAACGGTGCTTTGGCTTGCACTGGAGATATTCTGCTAGGTTCATGCGTAGTTAGGTTCATGCAGAGGACATGTGGCTAGGTTCGTACAGAGGTGATTCTTTTCTCTTGAACCGTCTGCTTAATCTTGCTAGGCCCCTACTCATGGGTGTCCTGCTGTTTCTTTTAGTTTCTTTGGGCACCTTGTGTAGGTTTCTACAGAGTGGATGTTTGTTTTTATCACTCCATTAGGTGCTTGGATCTGCCTAGGTTCTTAGGATTTGTTTGTTGCTGGCTTTATACCAGCTTTTGTTTGCTTAATAATTTTGTCAGGTACCTGCCCTTTTACTTATCAGGGGGCTGGGGAAGATCTGTTTTAGACTTATCTTTCTTTAGTTTTGTTGGGTCCCTCGGTTAGGTTCCTCTGTAGAGAATCTTTGTTTGTTTCCTGTCCCGGAGATGGCCAGGTCAGAGAAGCTTTGTTTGTTTGCTTAGTGAGTGACAAATCAGGGTGATGGTTTGGCTATGAAATGGCTACTACATTAGATTATGTGTTTTATCCATCCGGGGTTTATTTATATGTGTTTCTTGATGTATCCTGAGATTGTGTGTGTGATTAGAGAAGGTTCATGTTAGAAACTTGGAATATGTTGACTTGCTAAAAGTTCTACAAGAATATAATCATATGTCTACTTGTACCAAAAAGACCAAAGTTTGTATGCTTTATTCTGTCATTAAGTATGTTCCTTTTGATGCATGCAACACAAGTCTACAATTTTTGAGAGAAATTTTGAAATGCTCAAGTGTGCAGCCAAATATAGCGGTATATGTCAGGACCCCGATTCCAAGTCACATCGATCTAGCTGGTAACACCTCATATCACTTTGCGGCCTCACGCACGGTATTCCCACGGGTGTCACCTTACCATGGCCCGGGAACGTTTGCGCCTTTTGGCTCATGTATACGATAGTGTCGCTAGCATCCATATGTAAGAGAACCCGGGCCGACATGGCTAGTCGTGAACCCAAAGCGGCACCAACCTATGGGGACAGGCATACATGAGTCACATAGAGCATGTCGGTCAGCAGCGTGTGAATCCAGGATGTAGCAATGGGCTAACAGGACTCCGGGAACCCGGGCTGTAGCAGGCTAGGCAGGACTCCGGATGTCATCGCGTGACATTTCCTCGAAGGGACAAACACAGGAACAAAGTGAAACACATGCCGGCCAGTCAAGTGTCCTGAGCAGTAGTGCTGGGCTAGCAGGACTCTGGTGAACCGGGCTGTAGCGGACTACTATGGCTCATGGAAGTACTAGACTACATTTCCCCATAAGATAGGCTGCCAAGGATAAACAACTAGATTGTCGGATCCCACACATACCAATCATTTCAATCATACACACAATATGCTCGATATGTGTAAATACAACATGGCATCACAACATAACTCTACGACTCAAGTATTTATTCATTAGGCTCCGAGGAGCGAGATATTACAAACATGGGTCTCATGACCCAACAATCATAGCATACAAATCAAAGCACATGCGGAAGCTTAACATGTCTGAGTACAGACATCTACAAATGAAAAAGGCTAAGAAGCCTGACTATCTACCAGATGCTGCCGAGGGCACAAGATCATAGCTGAGGTATCAAGCTAAACATCGAAGTCCACACAGAACTACTAGCGAGACTGACGTCTCTCTGCAAAACATAAATTAAGCAAGCATGAGTACAAAAGTACTTAGCAAGACTTACATCAGAACTAGCTACATATGCATCGGTATCAACAAGGGGGGTGGTGGAGTTTAACTGCAGCAAACCAGCTTTGACTCAGTGGCTAACCTGAACTACGACTGCAAGCAACTCTTTTGAGGTGGCGCACACGAGTCCACATATTCACCATATCAATACCCCACTATGGATCCGCTCCCGTCTCCCTACGAGAACGCCATCCATAGCACTCACGCTTATCTTGCGCATTTTAGAGTATCCACTTTCACTGGTCTATGAACTGTTATAGGCAACCCAGAAATCCTTTACCGCGGACACGACTATTCGAATAGTTTTATACCCTGCAGGGGTGTACTTCGTCACACATGTTTCCACCACTTAGCGTCTGCACACGACATGTGCTCGGCAGACTTCAAGCGAAAGCCTACGTGGGTGTAGACCACGACCTGACTAACCGCACAAGTCTCTAGTCCAGGTTTATCGCCTATTCGGGTTCCATCCGCGAGGAGATCCGGCCGGAGTTTCGCTCACAGCCCAAAACGATGTGTGCAGGGTTCCCGAGACACCAAACGGGCACCCGGTACACCGTGCCACGATGTATCTACCGCATCATAGCCAACCCCTGGGGTCAGCGCTACGCACGACCGCCAACACATAGAACACGACGAGCGAGTCGGTGAGCTCGGGGAGGGCCTGATGAGGACGGGAGGTCGCCGGTGATCTCGGCGGCCGAATGAGGAAGACGAGGTCGGGATGGTCGCGTCGAGGTGCGCGAGCGCTCGGGGCTTGGGCGAGACGACGTAGCGGACCGCGGCGGTTCTTCTGGACACGCTGGATGAGCGAGGGAGGGCCGGTGGACGCAGCAACGACGAGAGAGGGGAGTCCTGGGAGAGAGGGGAGAGGTGCAAGGGATCGAGGGGAGTGTGTGGCGCCCTCGGGTGCCTCCAGCGGCGAGCAGGTAAGCAGGAGGTGGCCGGCGCATGCCGGCGCGTGGTGGGCACACACCCTCGCGTCCTTCTCTCAAGAGGAGGACGACGACTGGCAGATGGCTGTGTGGGCTGGGCTTCACAGTAACTGGGCCGAGGTAGGCTACAGGTAAGTTTGTGTTCTGTTTTATTTTTCTGTTCTGTTTTCTATTTTTCTATAATTGTTTTGACTTAAATAAAATGCCAAGGCATTTTCAAAAACCCTGAAAATAATTGTGGGCACTTTTGAAAATATTTCCAATAGCCCTCAACCACTTTCAGAATTATTTGGGCATTTTAATTATTTATAGCAATTAAATGCCCAAATTCAAATACTTTATGAATTCATTCAAAAATCCAAAGTGACCTAGGAAAATGTGCACCATTTTTGGCAGAGGTTCTAGACCAATTCAAAAATGATGAACTTTTCCGAAGGAATTTTGGGTTCATTGAAAATGATTTTCTTATTTGAACCTAGTTGGATTCATCTGTGCTAGGGTTTCAACAGTCCCCAATTCAAATTCATAAGAATTTAAACATGATGCAACACATGACTAGCTAGCTCAGAGCATACTAGAACTAGGTATGTGACAACTCACCCCCACTAAAACAAGAATCTCGTCCTGAGATTCAAGAAGTGAAGTAAGAAGACAGAGGGGTCACAAAACTATCACAGTCTTCTCGATACAACTTCCCTTCTCGAAGATACCGATATATTGCATCACATTGATCTTGACGTCTTTGTTTTCGAGATCTTCATTCAACACGATGACGACGGGAGGAAACTCTACAGGATTGATCTTCTCGAAGATCAAGCAAATCATGATCAATTCACGGAATGAGATGTTGAAACATCTCGAGTTGAGACACAAAACACATCGAGAGGGATGGAAGAACAAACGATGAGGTTTGATTTGGTGGGCAACAATCCCACGCTTAGAGAGATCGTGGATGGTGTCAAGGTGGCGAGAAAATAATTGCCATGATCCCATAACGGGGCACCTTGGGGAAGGTGACTCGTAGGGTTATTCCCTTAAATGGCAAAAAGAAGTACTTTTGATATCTAGATCATTGAAACTCTTTATACCAGCCTAAGGCAATCACAATCGATCGTTTGGCGGAGTTCAAAGGAATGGCATATCTGGATTGGAATGGATGATGTGGACTACCTTGTTGAAGACAACGCAAGGAATGATTTTTGCTTATCATCAGAAATGGATGGGACCCATGGTAGGACCACTTTTGAAGGTGGTCCTGACCATGAATTACCGAGAAGGGTAGTCCAAGGTTGAATGGCACAATGGCGGTGCAATCTAGGAACAAAATGCAAATGCTGGGAATGATTCTAGTAACTAGGGAGAAACTCAACAGTAGAGAGTGATTCCACTGTTAGGAAGGTTATGGCATAATCGAAGAAACTGAGAGGAGATCCCAATTAATGCCGACGATAATCCTAGTGCTTGCGCGTGCTCTCAAGAACTTGAGCATTTCCATAATCATCAAGTTTTACCAATATCCGTGTCAAGGATCCTGGCAACACAACATACTACATTGACGAATAGTGATGGATGATGCAGATGTAAAGGGAGATAACACCTTCTCCGATTTCACCTTAGCGAGGCCAAGGAATCAAAATCTGGATGATCGACCGAGAGACATTTAGCACCCTGCTTCTAATGTTCTCCTTGATGTGCTAGCATAACCCATTTATTGATATAGTTTGGTATCTAGGACATCAAGTAAAAGATCGGACTTTGGGAACTCAAAAATCCATAAGGAACTGCTATTGGAATAAATTCTACGAGATCCTTATGGGGAGGTGGCCAACTTCTTCAAACAAGATACTACAATAATAGGTCTTCCGGTTGGGTGTGTTGGCCACGTCATCCACTTTACCGGTTACCGAGAGACCAATATTATAGTTCTTGGGAGAACGTCCCAACCATCACATCTGCCTAAGATTCAGATCTGATTGGTGTCAGGATATTCCAGACTCATCGAGTCTAGAAAGAAAATGAAAGTTTGAAACACAAATCGACAAGATGACATTGCGAGATTCTCAGGAAATGGACTATGGTAGTAAGCTCTAAAACATGAGCTGGTTCTGCTAAACACATGTGAACACGCTGTCCCAGACAAGCATGACCACATGGTGGTCTTACAATGAAACACTACCGAGTCCTGGTTGGGAACCATCATCAAGGATATCGAAGTCCTTGCATAAGTCATATGATTAGCTCTTATGGAGGACTTCTTCTCCCTGAACAAGTCAATCAGTGGCTTGGTGTGCTAGGGATACGTATGGAATGAAGATGATCAGTCTATCAGACCATAGAATACTTCGCACGTGCATGACTGACTTGAGATGATTCCAGAGGAGGTAAAACAAACTTTCTTGAATTCACGGCGGCAACTTGCATCAAACACACATGAATTAGAGGAAGTCACTCCTTTCATCTGAACATATGCTTCATGAGCGGAACATGAAGATAATGCTTATAAAGTTTCCAACACTAGTGTAATGTTCAACCAAATCATGGAGGAGACAAAGATGTTGTCGATGGGCTCAACAACAATTCATCCAGGTTTCCATATAAATGGAATTCCACAATCGTGTGAACAAGGTGTTAGCATTAGTCAGACCCAAAAGATATAATGGTGTATGCTCGAGGAACAACCACGAGTAAGACAACATTACGAATATCGTTGGTTCTGATTTGATTTGACGCTAGCCCATAATCAAATCAAAGATTGGTTAAGACAATAGCACCGATAGTTGATCACGAGGATCAATCGATGATGATGTCATCTTTCTTCAACACACACACACACACAAAATATATCCCTTAACATGAACTAAGTCAGACAAGCTTTTATCTTCCAACTCTCCAAGTTATCGTTTAGCTTAACCAACTAGCTCAGGGGTATCCAACACAGATTCTTGGAGAATGGGTGGTTTGGAGGAAATCCAGCATGATCACGAACTCAACATAGCGGTCAGGTAACAACCTGGTAATACTTCTGAGAAGATATTCGGAACATCACGGACCACCGATATGTTACTATGCTTGAGAACAATCTTGCTTTTCAGGGCAAGACGATATGATCGAAAGAGTGAGGGATTGACACAATCCCAACTCATGAATCGAAGAGTGCACCAGGAATAAGGACTAGGTAGCACGATCAATCTTAGGATGATGATTTAATAATCAACACTCTAAGAATGGGAATATTGTCCATTTACTACAAAGCAACGAGTTGCTCGGAGTATTGATTTCACACATCACGGTTCACTTGTCAGTATTCCGGTTGCAACAACACGGAACCGGGGAATGAAAAATGATTGCAAGAAGTATCACTACATCAAGAATTCATGAGAGATGGTGCAATTCTCACGACAATCCTGACATAAAGGGGGTAATACTCCAGGTAGAACAGAGCAAAAGCTGGATTGGCATTTGATCTGCAAAACACAACTACTTTGACCCAATCCTGGATATGGATGAGGCACTGGAGTTTGTTTCTCCTAGTCATTATGAAATAGAATGGCTTAACGGACCACAAGAATAATAACATCGATAACACGGATGCACAATTACTCCTGACTATCAATTCATAGACGATGGTCGGAATACAAATGAAGAGGGACAACTCAAGAGGACATATATTTTTCTGAGTTGTGGATGCATAGATTAATATGTCGAACCAAGTTCAACAAGTTTCTTCCAGATAACCCATGCAGAAAGGTAGAACTGGCAAAATCACAATTATGAATGGAGAACTCCTCAAGAGTACTCTGATTGTGATATTTTGGTTCAAAGAACTTCTGCCTTAATGGTTCATGGTATTTGGAAGAAGGAAATACCACGGACCTCGAGGACCGTCGCAAGGTTACTAATATCCTAAAGGAACGAGCAAACACTATCAACAGGAGGTGACTGGAGTGAATCTCGGGCTCAAACCCAGGAATAGAATACCTACTAACTAAATGGCATCACGGGATGCTTTCGAGAATGATGGCCAAAATCATCACACTGGGAACACAAGACATGGCTAGATTACTAGGTGATCCTCTAAAACACCTAGGGTCATAATACTAGCTCCAACCTACATGTCGAGGCAACAGACTGCCTCAACTCACTGATTAGGGTGGTTAATCTGGCCCAGAAGGATATCAAAAACGGGAAGAAAGGATTTGCAAATGCATCAGACTATTTAGAGACCTGGGATGACTCAGACAGCATAACGGCTGTAAATGCTCAAAATTATTTGAGACATCCTGCAAAATGGTGGCATAACCACTTAACATCATAATATCAAAGTTCCGAGACCAACTATGAACACAAGGAAGTACTGGAAACTGACCTGAGACATGAATCCATCAATCCTATAAGTCTATGGATTAGTAACACGTCATCCTGATAGATAGATGAGAAGGCCTAGTTTCTTAACCTCGTAGAAAAGAAGAGGTTGACTCAGATCAGAAGGGCATAAGGTAAAGGAGTAAAAAGAGCCTTACGTTCCCTTCCACAATCAATTCCCTTATATAACTAAAGCATTTCTAGACTCAACTTCGACCAGTATGGCTTGGTAATCCTACAGGCAGTCAGGCTCTGATACCAAAGCTGTCAGGATCCCGATTCCAAGTCACATCGATCTAGCCGGTAACACCTCATATCACTTTGCGGCCTCACGCATAGTATTCCCACGGGTGTCGCCTTACCATGGCCCGGGACCGTTTGCGCCTTTTGGCTCACGTATATGATAGTGTCGCTAGCATCCATATGACAGAGAACCGGGCCGACATGGCTAGTCATGAACCCAAAGCGGCACCAACCTATGGGGACATGCATACATGAGTCACATCGAGCATGTTGGTCAGCAGCGTGTGAATCCGGGCTATAGCACTGGGCTAATAGGACTCCGGGAACCCGGGCTGTAGCAGGCTAGGCAGGACTCCGGATGTCACCGCGTGACATTTCCCCGAAGGGACAGACACAGGAACAAAGTGAAACACATGTCGGCCAGTCAAGTGTCCTGAGCAGTAGTGCTGGGATAGCAGGACTCCGGTGAACCGGGCTGTAGAGGACTACTATGGCTCAGGAAGCACTAGACTACATTTCCCCATAAGAGAGGCTGCCAAGGATAAACAACTAGATTGTCGGATCCCACACATACCAAGCATTTCAATCATACACACAATATGCTCGATATGTTTAAATACAACATGGCATCACAACATAACTCTACGACTCAAGTATTTATTCATTAGGCTCCGAGGAGCGAGATATTGCAAACATGGGTCTCATGACCCAACAATAATAGCATACAAATCAAAGCACATGCAGAAGCTTAACATGTCTGAGTACAGACATCTACAAATGAAAAAGGCTAAGAAGCTGACTATCTACCAGATGCTGCCGAGGGCACAAGATCGTAGCTGAGGTATCAAGCTAAACGTCGAAGTCCACACGGAACTACTAGCGAGACTGACGTCTCTTTGCAAAACATAAATTAAGCAAACGTGAGTACAAAAGTACTCAGCAAGACTTACATCAGAACTAGCTACATATGCATCGGTATCAACAAGGGGGGTGGTGGAGTTTAACTACAACAAGCCAGCTTTGACTCAGTGGCTAACCTGAACTACGACTGCAAGCAACTCTTTTGAGGTGGTGCACACGAGTCCACATATTCACCATATCAATACCCCACTATGGATCCGCTCCCGTCTCCCTACGAGAATGCCATCCATAGCACTCACGCTTATCTTGCGCATTTAGAGTATCCACTTTCACTTGTCTATGAACTATTATAGGCAACCCAGAAGTCCTTTACCGCGGACGCAGCTATTCGAATAGTTTTATACCCTGCAGGGGTGTACTTCGTCACACATGTTTCCACCACTTAGCATCTGCACACGACATGTGCTCGGCAGACTTCAAGAGAAAGCCGACGTGGGTGTAGACCATGACCTGACTAACCGCACAAGTCTCGTCCAGGTTTATCGCCTATTCGGGTTCCATCCGCGAGGAGATCCGGCCGGAGTTTCGCTCATAGCCCCAAACGATGTGTGCAGGGTTCCCGAGACACCAAACGGGCGCTCGGTACACCGTGCCACGGTGTATCTACCGCATCATAGCCAACCCCTGGGGTCAGCGCTACGCACAGCCGCCAACACATAACCTATAAACACCAGAAACTAGTTGCAACTCCTGGACAGAGGACGAGAGGGTCAGTAAGTCGAGCGGGGTCATATTTCGGGGCCCAATGTGTGGTAGTAGCTGTTTCATGGATCACAAACACAGAACTCAGTTCCTGAGGACGGTTTCAATGAGACAATCCACCGTGTACTCCTACATGGCCTCTCATCGCTACTGTCGGTGTACTAGAGTAGGGGTACCCTAGTATCCCGAACTTGTGCACGGGCAGTCGCAGCATCCCGCGGCAAGGCTTGCCGGGTGACCGCCAAGATCCTCTGTGGTTCCTTTGGAGCCATTCAAGAACAAAGTATCCAAGCCAAGGAGACAAGACCCCGACAAGAGGAGCTTGCCGGGAAGGCCAACCAAGGCATCTCAAGGAACTTGCCACGATGCGCCACGCGTCCCGGCAAGGCCCGGTGAGCGACAAGCTCCCGGACGCGACAAGACAACAACCGCGGCAAGGCGCTTGCCGCGGCAAGCCACCACTCCGTGCCCGCGCTCCAGCACTTCCACCAACGTGTCGCTCTGGGACCCTTCTAGGCGTACGTGGCGGGAGGCTGTGTAGTCAGCGGTGCGCGGTGGCAAGCGGCGCTGACAAGATTGCCATCGTGGCGAGCGGTGGCGTCCCTGACGGTCCCTTTTGCACTATTTAGGCGACGCAGACGGGCATTTAATGCCCTTGTCCCCTGCCGTCAGGGTTAGGTATGATACACTATAGCGGGTAGCTGTACCAACCGCAACACCTTTCCATTTTTACCCCTGTCTACGTTGCCACCTGTTGGTGACCCCTTGAGCATATAAAAGGAGGCCCATGCGCAACGTAGGAGAAGGAGGAAGGGAACACTCAGGCTCGGTCTCGTTAGCTGCTGGGGTGTACTGTAGCACTCCGCGCTCCCGAGCAAGAACTCAATACAAACCACAAAGCAGGAGTAGGGTTTTACGCATCCGTGCGGCCCGAACCTGGGTAAACTGCTCGTGTGCTTCACCTCGATCCGCTCTTCGTGCGACCCTCGCCCCCGCCGAACCGAAAGGGACTCGGTCCGCCGGTCCCATAGGTGCTCGTGGATTAGTCCCTCGGCATCTTTGGCGCGCCAGGTAGGGGCGTCGAGGTTGTGTGAACCAGATCCGGCGTTCACACGAGCTAGATCTTCATCATCTTCATCGACATGCCGCCGAAGAAGAAGGCTTCGGAGGCGGCTGCTCCGTCCGCGCCGAACCCACCACCGCCGGAGCAAACGGCTGATGGGGCAGACGCCGGCGGAAGAACGGGCGTCGACGAGGGAGCTCACGGTGCTGCCAGGTCCAAGGACAAGGCTGCGCTGCCCATCGGTTGCGTAGCCGGCTCCCACAACGACCGGGCGCACTCCAAGACCTCGGCGTCCGTACATGCACCGCGCCCATCTCAGGAGGTGCAGGACCGGCAACGTCATGGTACTCACGGTACCATGCGTTTGCTGGACCAAGATCGAGCTGGTGGATCTCGGAGTGCTCAAGACCAGCATGCACGCCAACATGCTAGCACGAGCGAGGCACGGTCACCTGGACGGGATACTGCTCCTTCTAACATAGTTAGAAGTCCGAGCATATCCCGCTCCTCGCACCGTTCGCCATCGCCACCCGCCACTCCAGCAGAAGCTTTGGCGCGAGCTCAACTGCTCCTGGACTACCCTCCAACGGCAGACAAGATCGACGACTGGAGGGCCACCATTCAGAGTCTCATCGGCTTCGCCAACGGCGACACTCAACGGCAGCCGAGCACGTCGCAGCCGCGGCAAGTCAGCCAGGCACGAGCCGGTGGCGACAAGACCGGTGGGGGTGCAACCACTATGCACTCTCCGCCCCGAAGGCCAAGATCGCCGACTCACCGGATCCACCTCGACAGCGACTCCACCGCGTCATCAGATCCACGAGCTCGTCGCGATCAGCGCCAAGTTCTTCACGAACGACAGCAAGAAGATGCTCGTACTCGCATCGAGCGCCGAAGAGAAGCGCAACGTCAATCGGACCAGCGCGCTGGGCCCTCTGTCGACATGCATGCGCCAGGGGAACCAGGCGACTTGCCGTACGTGGTAGGTTGCCCTGCGTTTACTCGTGAGCTGCGGCAAGTCCAGTGGCCCAGCATGAAGAATTTCAAGCCAGACGTACCAGAGAAGTACGACGGCAAGTCGCATCCGTCGGAGTTCCTCAGCATCTACACCATCGCGGTGCAGGCTACCGGGGGGCGGGACGACAAGATCCTTGCCAACTACTTCCCGATGGTGCTCAAGCCCAACGTCAGGTCCTGGCTCATGCACTTGCCGGACGACTCCATATCCTCTTGGGCAGACCTATGCCATCAGTTTGTCGGCGCCTTTACAGGCGGCCACAAACCCCATGGCCAAGAGAGTGACCTTCATCTGCTCGCCCAGAAGGAAGGAGAGCCCCTGCGCAAGTACATTCAGAGATTCAGCCATGTACAGCACAACATCCCAGATGTCCACCCTGCCGCGGTCATCAGCGCGTTCCATCAGAACGTGCGTAACCGCAGGATGCGGGAGGAGATGGCGATGTGCAAGATCTGAGACGTCAGTGAGCTGTATGCCCTGGCCGACAAGTGTGCACGTGCTGAGGAAGGGAGGAAACTCCCCGGAGAGAATACAGGAGCAGGAGGATCTGACAGCGAGGATGCTGCCCCGGCAAAGAAAAACCGGTGGCGGAACAACAGAAAGAAGAAAGGCAAAGATGTACTAGTCATTGAGCAGTCCGGCAATGAAGGTGGCGCCAAGAAAGCCAAAGCTGGTAGCTCTGGCAAGGAGATTGCCACATGCACCAATTGCCAGACTGTGGCGGTCGCCGACAAGCAGGACGGCACCGACAAGCAGTACTGCAAGATCCACCGCACCAAGGGCCATGACCTCCAGAGCTGCAAGAAGGTCAAACAGCTTGTCCAGCAGAAAAAGGCTGAATACAAGGAGAAGGCCCAAGGAGGCGCTAGAGAATCCGGCAAGAAGCGCGCCGGCCGGGGAGGACGCCGCGGCAAGGCCAAGCAGCGGCAAGGAGACAGACCTCCCCGCGGCCGCGACAAGGATGAAGAGGACGACGACGATGAAGACATGGATGATGTCGAGACCAGTGAGCAGGAGTTACAGAAAGCCACAGAGGTCTTGTGCATTGACGGCGGTGCTTCTCTGCATACTTCGCACCGCCAACTCAAGCAGTGGGTGCGGGAAGTCAATGCGGCGGAACCACCTGTCGAGTCACGCAAGCTTCTGAAATGGTCCAGCACGCCTATCATCTTTGATATTGAGGACCACCCTGATCGCACAACTGTGGTCGGGTGCTTGCCGATGTTGGTTTCACCAACTATCCGCAACCTCAAGGTCACTAAGATGCTAGTTGACGGCGGGGCCGGCTTGAACCTGATCTCCTCCGCTGTACTCCAGAAACTCCAGATCCCTGACAGCGAGCTTGAAGAGACCGGCACATTCCAAGGAATCAACCCAGGAAGGAGCAAGCCGAAGGGGAAGGTCACGTTGCCAGTAACATTTGGCAGCGAGGTGAACTTCAGGACTGAGAGGGTCACTTTTGACATTGCCGATTTTCCATTGCCTTACAATGGGATACTCGCCCGTCTAGCACTCGCCAAGTTCATGGCAGCCTCTCACTACGCATACAACATGCTGAAGATGCCAGGCCCGATAAGCGTCATCTCTGTCCCTGGCGACAAGAAGGATGCTCTTATCTGCGCCGACAAGATCTACCGGGAAGCGGCAGCCGCAACAGATCGCAAATCACCTGCCGTTGAAGCTCCCGGGGGAAGAAGAAGACCAAGTTCGGCAAGAGTTCTGATGCCCACTCCGGCAAGCGCACCTCTTCGGAGTGCTGCGCTGCCGTCGAGGACGCACCATCGAGCTCCACCAGCAAATGTAAGAAGACAATGGCAGCTCCGCCAGGGACCAAGAAGGTGTCCGCCAAGGAGGACGGCACTGGTGGTACCTTCACCATCAGTGCCACTCTCGACCCTAAATAGGAAAGCGCGCTCATTGCTTTCCTGCGGGCGAACGTCGACGTGTTTGCGTGGCAACCGTCTGACATCCCTGGTGTTCCCAGGAAAGTAATTGAGCACCATCTTGCCGTTTGTCCTCATGCGCGGCCCGTCAAGCAGAAGGTCAGGAAGCAAGCAGTGGAGCGCCAAGAATTCATCGCAGAAGAGATCAAGAAGTTGGAAGCAGCAGGCCTTGTCAGAGGAGTGATCCATCCTACGTGGTTGGCCAATCCTGTAGTCATGCGCAAGGCGAACGGGAATGGAGACTTTGTATCGACTTTACTGATGTTAACAAAGCTTGTCCCAAAGACCCATTTCCTTTGCCGCGCATTGACCAGATTGTTGACTCCACGGCCGGATGTGACTTGCTTTCATTTGTTGATGCATACTCAGGATACCATCAGATCTTCATGGCAGAAGAAGATGAGGAGAAGACCGCATTCATCACTCCATGTGGCACGTACTGTTTTATACGGATGCCTTTTGGTTTAAAAAATGCTGGTTCAACATTTGCAAGAGTAGTCCATGTCGCTCTTGAGCCACAAATACACAGAAATGTGGAAGCCTACATGGATGACATAGTGGTCAAGAGCAAGGACAAGGCAACTCTGATTCAAGATTTAGACGAGACCTTTGCAAATCTGCGCAAGATCAGCCTCAAGCTCAACCCCGAGAAGTGTGTGTTTGGAGTCCCCTCCGGCAAGCTTCTCAGGTTCTTCGTGTCTCAGCGGGGGATCGAAGCCAATCCCGACAAGATCAAGGCCGTTGAGCAGATTGAAGCACCAAAGTGCGTCAAGGATGTACAAAGACTTGCCGGTTGCATGGCTGCTCTCAGCAGGTTTATCTCTAGGTCTGCTGAGCGCGCCCTGCCGTTTTTCAAAATATTGAAAAAGGCAGGTCCAATGAAATGGACTCCGGAAGCGGAGGCTGTGCTGCAAGACTTGAAGAGATACCTGTCCTCCGCTCCAACACTTGTCGCACCTAAGCCACAAGAGAAGTTGCTGCTGTATATAGCGGCAACCAATCAAGTGGTTAGTGCTGCGTTAGTAGCAGAGAGGGAGGCAGATGACGAGCCAGCAACCACGGCAGGCACATCCAGCAACAAGCAGGGGGCTTCCCCGACAAGCTCTGGTCCCGACAAGGATGGATCTGCGCAGACACGCGAGGAGATATAGAAGAGAATGGTACAACGCCCAGTTTACTTTGTCAGTTCCCTTCTGCATGGGGCTAGGTCAAGGTACTCTGGCGTGCAGAAATTGCTTTTCGTCCTTCTCATGGCCTCGAGAAAGCTGGGCCATTACTGTTGGGGAACGTAGCAGAAATTCAAAAAAATTTCCTACGAATCACCAAGATCTATCTATGGAGAGACCAGCAACGAGTAGAAAGGAGAGTGCATCTACATACCCTTGTAGATCGCTAAGCGGAAGCGTTCAAGTGAACGGGGTTGATGGAGTCGTACTCGTCGTGATTCAAATCACCGATGATCAAGTGCCGAACGCACGGCACCTCCGCGTTCAACACACGTACAGCCCGGTGACGTCTCCCACGCCTTGATCCAGCAAGGAGAGAGGGAGAGGTTGAGGAAGACTCCATCCAGCAGCAGCACAACGGCGTGGTGGTGGTGGATGAGTGTGGCAATCCAGAAGGGCTTCGCTAAGCACCACGGGAGAGGAGGAGTACTTGGGAGAGAGGAGAGGGCTGCAACCAAAGGCAAAGATCGAATCACGTGTATTCTGTCTGTCTCTGGGCAGCCCCTAGGCCTCACTATTTATAGGGGAGAGGGGGCTGCGCCCCCTTCTAGGGTTTCCCACCCCCAAGGGGTGCGGCCAGCCCTAGATGGGAATTGGGGAGGCGGCCAAGAGGGGGAGGAGAGGGAGGCGCAGGGAGCATGGGCCTTAGGGCCCATCTGCCCTAGGGTTTGCCCCCTCCCACTCTCCCCTGCGCCTTGGGCCCCTTGTGGGGGGCGCACCAGCCCACCTGGGGCTGGTTCCCTCCCACACATGGCCCATGCAGCCCTCCGGGGTTGGTGGCCCCACTTGGTGGACCCCCGGGACCCTCCCGGTGGTCCCGGTACGTTACCGATAAAACCCGAAACTTTTCCGGTGACCAAAACAGGACTTCCCATATATAAATCTTTACCTACGGACCATTCCGGAACTCCTCGTGACGTCCGGGATCTCATCCGGGACTCCAAACAACATTCGGTAACCACATACAAGCTTCCTTTATAACCCTAGCGTCATCGAACCTTAAGTGTGTAGACCCTACGGGTTCGGGAGACATGCAGACATGACCGAGACGTTCTCCGGTCAATAACCAACAGCGGGATCTGGATACCCATGTTGGCTCCCACATGTTCCACGATGATCTCATCAGATGAACCACGATGTCAAGGACTCAATCGATCCCGTATACAATTCCCTTTGTCTAGCGGTATTTTACTTGCCCGAGATTCGATCGTCGGTATCCAATACCTTGTTCAATCTCGTTACCGGCAAGTCACTTTACTCGTTCCGTAACACATCATCCCGTGATCAACTCCTTGGTCACATTGCGCATATGATGATGTCCTACCGAGTGGGCCCAGAGATACCTCTCCGTTTACACGGAGTGACAAATCCCAGTCTCGATCCGCATAAAACAATAGATACTTTCGGAGATACCTGTAGTGCACCTTTATAGTCACCCAGTTACGTTGTGACGTTTGATACACTCAAAGCACTCCTACGGTATCCAGGAGTTACACGATCTCATGGTCAAAGGAAGAGATACTTGACATAGGCAAAGCTCTAGCAAATGAACTACTCGATCTTTTGTGCTAGTCTTAGGATTGGGTCTTGTCCATCACATCATTCTCCTAATGATGTGATCCTGTTATCAACGACATCCAATGTCCATAGCCAGGAAACCATGACTATCTGTTGATCACAACGAGCTAGTCAACTAGAGGCTCACTAGGGACATATTGTGGTCTATGTATTCACACGTGTATTACGATTTCCGGATAATACAGTTATAGCATGAATAAAAGACAATTATCATGAACAAGGAAATATAATAATAATACTTTTATTATTGCCTCTAGGGCATATTTCCAACAGTCTCCCACTTGCACTAGAGTCAATAATCTAGTTCACATCGCCATGTGATTAACACTCACAGGTCACATCGCCATGTGACTAATACCCAAGAGTTTACTAGAGTCAGTAGTCTAGTTCACATCACTATGTGATTAACACTCAATGAGTTTTATGTTTGATCATGTTGCTTGTGAGAGAGGTTTTAGTCAACGGGTCTGAACCTTTCAGATCCATGTGTGCTTTACAAATCTCTATGTCATCTCCTAGATGCAGCTACCACGCTCTATTTGGAGCTATTCCAAACAACTGTTCTACTTGGAGCTATCCTAAATTATTGCTCCATTATATGTATCCGGTCTCTCTACTCAGAGCTATCCAGATAGGTGTCAAGCTTGCATCGTCGTAACTTTTACGACGAACTCTTTTACCACCTCCATAATCGAGAAAATTCCTTAGTCCACTAGTTACTAAGGATAACTTTGACCGCTGTCCTTTGAGCCACTCTTGGATCACTCTTGTACCCCTTGACTGTCTCATGGCAAGGCACACTTCAGGTGCGGTACACAGCATAGCATACTGAAGAGCCTACGTCTAAAGCATAGGGGACGACCTTCGTCCTTTCTCTCTATTCTGCCATGGTCGAGCTTTAAGTCTTAACTTCATACCTTACAACTCAGGCAAGAACTCCTTCTTTGACTGGTCCATCTTGAACACCTTCAAGATCATGTCAAGGTATGTGCTCATTTGAAAGTATTATTAAGCATTTTGATCTATCTTATTGATCTTGATGCTCAATGTTCAAGTAGCTTGATCCAGGTTTTCTATTGAAAACACCTTTCAAATAACCCTATATGCTTTCTAGAAATTCTACATCATTTCTGATCAACAATATGTCAACAACATATACTCATCAGAAATTCTATAGTGCTCCCACTCACTTCTTTAGAAATACAAGTTTCTTATAAACTTTGTATAAATCCAAAATCTTTGATCATCTCATCAAAGCGTACATTCCAACTCCGAGATGCTTACTCCAGTCCTTAAAAAGGATCGCTGGAGCTAGCATACCTTTTAGCATCCTTAGGATCGACAAAACTTTTCTGATTGTATTGCATACAACCTTTCCTTACGAAAACTAGTAAGGAAACTTGTCTTGACATCCATCTGCCAGATTTCGTAAATGCAGCTAATGCTAACATGATTCCGACGGACTTTAAGCATCGCTACGAGTGAGAAAATCTCATCGTAGTCAACTCCTTGAACTTGTCGGAAAACACTTCGCCACAAGTCGAGCTTCATAGATGGTGACATTACCATCCACGTCCGTCTTCTTCTTAAAAGATCCATTTATCTCAATGGATTGCCGATCATCGAGCAAGTCCATCAAAGTCCATGCTTTGTTCTGATATATGGATCCTATCTCGGATTTCATGGCTTCTAACCATTTGTCGGAATTCGGGCCCACCATCGCTTCTCCATAGCTCGTAGGTTCATTGTTGTCTAGCAACATGACCTTCAAGACAGGATTACGTACCACTCTGAAGTAGTACGTGTCCTTGTCGTCCTACGAGGTTTGGTAGTGACTTGATCCGAAGTTTCATGATCAATATCATAAGCTTCCACTTCAATTGGTGTAGGTGCCACAGGAACAACTTCCTGTGCCCTGCCACACACTAGTTGAAGAGACGGTTCAATAACCTCATCAAGTCTCCACCATCCTCCCACTCAACTCTTTCGAGAGAAACCTTTCCTCGAGAAAGGACCCGATTCTAGAAACAATCCATATTGCTTTCGGATCTGAATTAGGAGGTATACCCAACTGTTTTGGGTTTCCTATGAAGATGCATTTTATCCGCTTTGGGTTCGAGCTTATCAACCTGAAACTTTTCCATATAAGCGTCGCAGCCCCAAACTTTTAAGAAACGACAACTTAGGTTTCTCTAAACCATAATTCATACGGTGTCATCTCATCGGAATTATGTGGTGCCCTATTTAAAGTGAATGTGGTTGTCTCTAATGCCTAACCCATGAACAATAGTGGTAATTCGATAAGAGACATCATGGTACGCACCATATCCAATAGGGTGCAACTATGATGTTCGGACACACCATCACACTATGGTGTTCCAGGCGGTATTAATTATGAAACGATTTCCACAATGTCTTAATTGTGTGCCAAAACTCGTAACTCAGATATTCATCTCTATGATCATATCATAGACATTTTATCCTCTTGTCACAATGATCTTCTACTTCACTCTGAAATTACTTGAACCATTCAATAATTCAGATTTGTGTTTCATCAAGTAAATATTCTCAACATCTACTCGAATCATCTGTGAAGTAAGAACATAACGATATTCACTGCATGCCTCAGCACTCATTGGACTGCACACATCAAAAATGTGTTACTTCCTACAAGTTGCTATCTTGTTCCATCTTACTGAAAACGAGGCTTTTCAGTCATCTTGCCCATGTGGTATGATTTGCATATCTCAAGTGATTCAAATCAAGTGAGTCCGAACGATCCATTTGCATGGAGTTTCTTCATGCATATACACCAATAGACATGGTTCGCATGTCTCAAACTTTTCAAAAACGAGTGAGTCCAAAGATCCATCAACATGGAGCTTCTTCATGCGTTTTACACCATTATGACTTACATGGCAGTGCCACAAGTAAGTGGTACTATCATTACTATCTTATATCTTTTGGCATGAAAATGTGTATCACTACGACCGAGATTCAATAAACCATTCCTTTAGGTGCAAGAGCACTCATTCAGGTTTAATACTAATCTTGATGGTAGAGGGAGCGTTCGATGTTAGATCACATCAAACTTGGAAACACTTCCAACACATATCGTCAGCTCACCTTTAGCCAGTCTCCATTTTATTCCGTAGCTTTTATTTTGAGTTACTAACACTTAGCAACCGAACCGGTATCTAATACCCTGGTGCTACTAGGAGTACTAGTAAAGTACACATTAACATAATGTATATCCAATATACTTCTATCGACCTTGCCAGCCTTCTCATCTACCAAGTATCTAGGGTAATCTTGCTCCAGTGGTTGTTCCCCTTATTATATAAGCACTTAGTCTCGGGTTTTGGGTTCAACCTCGGGTTTCTTCATTGGTGCAGCAGCTGATTTGCCGTTTCATGAAGTATCCCTTCTTTCCCTTGCCCTTCTTGAAACTAGTGGTTTCATCAACCATCAACAATTGATGCTCCTTCTTGATTTCTACTTTCGCGGTGTCAAACATCACGAATATTTCAAGGATCATCATATCTATCCCTGATATGTTATAGTTCATCACGAAGCTCTTGCAGCTTGGTGGCAATGACTTTGGAGAAACATCACTATCTCATCTGGAAGATCAACTCCCACTTGATTCAAGTGATTGTTGCACTCAGACAATCTGAGCACAAGCTCAACGATTGAGCTTTTCTCCCTTAGTTTGCAGGCTAAGAAAATCGTCGGAGGTCTTATACCTCTTGACGTGGGCACGAGCCTGAAATCCCAATTTCAGCCCTCGAAACATCTCATATGTTCCGCGATGTTTCGAAAAACGTCTTTGGTGCCTCTACTCTAAACCGTTTAACTGAACTATCACGTAGTTATCAAAACGTGCATGTCCGATGTTCGCAACATCCACAGACGACGATTGGGGTTCAGCACACTGAGCGGTGCATTGAGGACATAAGCTTTCTACTGATCGCATAATCGCTACTATCAACTTTCAACTATATTTTCTCTAGGAACATATCTAAAACAGTAGAACTAAAGCGCGAGCTACGACATAATTTGCAAAAGGTCTTTTGACTATGTTCAGGATAATTAAGTTCATCTTATGAACTCCCACTTAGATAGACATCCCTCTGGTCATCTAAGTGATCACATGATCCGAGTCAACTAGGCCGTGTCCGATCATCATGTGAGACGGACTAGTCATCATCGGTGAACATCTTCATGTTGATCGTATCTACTATACGACTCATGCTCGACCTTTCGGTCTCCGTGTTCCGAGGCCATGTCTGCACATGCTAGGCTCGTCAAGTTAACCCTAAGTGTTTTCGCTGTGTAAAACTGTCTTACACCCGTTGTATGTGAACGTAAGAATCCATCACACCCGATCATCACGTGGTGCTTAGAAGCGCTGAACTGTAGCAACGGTGCACAGTTAGGGGAGAACACTTCTTGAAATTTTGTAAGGGATCATCTTATTTACTACCGTCGTCCTAAGTAAACAAGATGCATAAACATGATAAACATCACATGCCATCAAATAGAGTAGTGACATGATATGGCCAATATCATATAGCTCCTTTGATCTTCATCTTCGGGGCTCCATGATCATCTTGTCACCGGCTTGACACCATGATCTCCATCATCGTGTCTTCATGAAGTTGTCACGCCAACGACTACTTCTACTTCTATGACTAACGCGTTTAGCAATAAAGTAAAGTAGTTTACATGGCGTTCTTCAATGACACGCAGGTCATACAAAAAATAAAGACAACTCCTATGGCTCCTGCCGGTTGTCATACTCATCGACATGCAAGTCGTGAATCCTATTACAAGAACATGATCAATCTCATACATCACATATCATTCATCACATCCTTTTGGCCATATCACATCACATAGCATACCCTGCAAAAACAAGTTAGACGTCCTCTAATTGTTGTTTGCATGTTTTACGTGGCTGCTATGGGTTTCTAGCAAGAACGTTTCTTACCTACGCAAAACCACAACGTGATATGCCAATTGCTATTTACCCTTCATAAGGACCCTTTTCATCGAATCCGTTCCGACTAAAGTGGGAGAGACTGGCACCCGCTAGCCACCTTATGCACCAAGTGCATGTCAATCGGTGGAACCTGTCTCACGTAAGAGTACGTGTAAGGTCGGTCCGGGCCGCTTCATCCCACAATACCGTCGAAACAAGATTGGACTAGTAACGGTAAGCATATTGAACAACATCAACGCCCACAACTACTTTGTGTTCTACTCGTGCAAAGAATCTACGCATTAGACCTAGCTCTGATACCACTGTTGGGGAACGTAGCAGAAATTCAAAAAATTTTCCTACGAATCACCAAGATCTATCTATGGAGAGACCAGCAACGAGTAGAAAGGAGAGTGCATCTACATACCCTTGTAGATCGCTAAGCGGAAGCGTTCAAGTGAACGGGGTTGATGGAGTCGTACTCGTCGTGATTCAAATCACCGATGATCAAGTGCCGAACGCACGGCACCTCCGCGTTCAACACACGTACAGCCCGGTGACGTCTCCCACGCCTTGATCCAGCAAGGAGAGAGGGAGAGGTTGAGGAAGACTCCATCCAGTAGCAGCACAACGGCGTGGTGGTGGTGGATGAGTGTGGCAATCCAGCAGGGCTTCGCTAAGCACCACGGGAGAGGAGGAGTACTTGGGAGAGAGGAGAGGGCTGCAACCAAAGGCAAAGATCGAATCACGTGTATTCTGTCTGTCTCTGGGCAGCCCCTAGGCCTCACTATTTATAGGGGAGAGGGGGCTGCGCCCCCTTCTAGGGTTTCCCACCCCCAAGGGGTGCGGCCAGCCCTAGATGGGAATTGGGGAGGCGGCCAAGAGGGGGAGGAGAGGGAGGCGCAGGGAGCATGGGCCTTAGGGCCCATCTGCCCTAGGGTTTGCCCCCTCCCACTCTCCCCTGCGCCTTGGGCCCCTTGTGGGGGGCGCACCAGCCCACCTGGGGCTGGTTCCCTCCCACACATGGCCCATGCAGCCCTCCGGGGTTGGTGGCCCCACTTGGTGGACCCCCGGGACCCTCCCGGTGGTCCCGGTACGTTACCGATAAAACCCGAAACTTTTCCGGTGACCAAAACATGACTTCCCATATATAAATCTTTACCTCCGGACCATTCCGGAACTCCTCGTGACGTCCGGGATCTCATCCGGGACTCCGAACAACATTCGGTAACCACATACAAGCTTCCTTTATAACCCTAGCGTCATCGAACCTTAACTGTGTAGACCCTACGGGTTCGGGAGACATGCAGACATGACCGAGACGTTCTCCGGTCAATAACCAACAGCGGGATCTGGATACCCATGTTGGCTCCCACATGTTCCACGATGATCTCATCAGATGAACCACGATGTCAAGGACTCAATCGATCCCGTATACAATTCCCTTTGTCTAGCGGTATTTTACTTGCCCGAGATTCGATCGTCGGTATCCAATACCTTGTTCAATCTCGTTACCGGCAAGTCACTTTACTCGTTCCGTAACACATCATCCCGTGATCAACTCCTTGGTCACATTGCGCATATGATGATGTCCTACCGAGTGGGCCCAGAGATACCTCTCCGTTTACACGGAGTGACAAATCCCAGTCTCGATCCGCATAAAACAATAGATACTTTCGGAGATACCTGTAGTGCACCTTTATAGTCACCCAGTTACGTTGTGACGTTTGATACACTCAAAGCACTCCTACGGTATCCAGGAGTTACACGATCTCATGGTCAAAGGAAGAGATACTTGACATAGGCAAAGCTCTAGCAAATGAACTACTCGATCTTTTGTGCTAGTCTTAGGATTGGGTCTTGTCCATCACATCATTCTCCTAACGATGTGATCCCGTTATCAACGACATCTAATGTCCATAGCCAGGAAACCATGACTATCTGTTGATCACAACGAGCTAGTCAACTAGAGGCTCACTAGGGACATATTGTGATCTATGTATTCACACGTGTATTACGATTTCCGGATAATACAGTTATAGCATGAATAAAAGACAATTATCATGAACAAGGAAATATAATAATAATACTTTTATTATTGCCTCTAGGGCATATTTCCAACAGTCTCCCACTTGCACTAGAGTCAATAATCTAGTTCACATCGCCATGTGATTAACACTCACAGGTCACATCGCCATGTGACTAACACCCAAGAGTTTACTAGAATCAGTAGTCTAGTTCACATCACTATGTGATTAATACTCAATGAGTTTTAAGTTTGATCATGTTGCTTGTGAGAGAGGTTTTAGTCAACGGGTCTGAACCTTTCAGATCCGTGTGTGTTTTACAAATCTCTATGTCATCTCCTAGATGCAGCTACCACGCTCTATTTGGAGCTATTCCAAACAACTGTTCTACTTGGAGCTATTCTAAATTATTGCTCCATTATATGTATCCGGTCTCTCTACTCAGAGCTATCCGGATAGGTGTCAAGCTTGCATCGTCGTAACCTTTACGACGAACTCTTTTACCACCTCCATAATCGAGAAAATTCCTTAGTCCACTAGTTACTAAGGATAACTTTGACCGCTGTCCTGTGAGCCATTCTTGGATCACTCTTGTACCCCTTGACAGACTCATGGCAAGGCACACTTCAGGTGCGGTACACAGCATAGCATACTGAAGAGCCTACGTCTTAAGCATAGGGGACGACCTTCGTCCTTTCTCTCTATTCTGCCGTGGTCGAGCTTTAAGTCTTAACTTCGTACCTTACAACTCAGGCAAGAACTCCTTCTTTGACTGGTCCATCTTGAACACCTTCAAGATCATGTCAAGGTATGTGCTCATTTGAAAGTATTATTAAGCATTTTGATCTATCCTTATAGATCTTGATGCTCAATGTTCAAGTAGCTTAATCCAGGCTTTCCATTAAAAAACACTTTCAAAATAACCCTATATGCTTTCCAGAAATTCTACGTCATTTCTGATCAACAATATGTCAACAACATATACTCATCAGAAATTCTATAGTGCTCCCACTCACTTCTTTGGAAATACAAGTTTCTCATAAACTTTGTACAAACCCAAATTTTTTGATCATCATCAAAGCATACATTCCAACTCCGAGATGCTCACTCCAGTCCTTAGAAGGATTGCTGGAGCTTTGCATACTTATTAGCATCTTTCGGGATTGACAAAACCTTCCGGTTGTATCACATACAACCTTTCCTCATTAAAATCGTCGAGGAAACAATGTTTTGACATCCTATCTGCAAGATTTCATAAATAATGCAGTAATCGCTAATATAATTCCAACAGACTCTTAGCATCGCTACGAGTGAGAAAATCTCATTGTAGTCAACTCCTTGAACTTGTCGAAAAACATCTTAACGACAAGTCGAGCTTTCTTAATGGTGACATTTACCATCATTGTCTGTCTTCCTTTTGAAATCCATCTGTACTCATTAGCCTTACGACCATCAAGCCGTTCTGCCAAAGTCTACACTTTATTTTCATACATGGATCCTCTCTCGGATTTTATGGCCTCAAGCCATTTATCGGAATCCGGGCCCACCATCACTTCTCCATAGCTCGTAGGTTCATTGTTGTCTAGCAACATGACCTTCAAGACAGGATTACGTACCACTCTGAAGTAGTACGCATCCTTGTCATCCTACGAGGTTTGGGAGTGACTTGATCCGAAGTTTCATGATCAATATCATAAGCTTCCACTTCAATTGGTGTAGGTGCCATAGGAACAACTCCCTGTGCCCTGTCACACACTAGTTGAAGAGACGGTTCAATAACCTCATCAAGTCTCCACCATCCTCCCACTCAATTCTTTCGAGAGAAACTTTTCCTCGAGAAAGGACCCGATTCTAGAAACAATCCATATTGGTTTCGGATCTGAATTAGGAGGTATACCCAACTGTTTTGGGTTTCCTATGAAGATGCATTTTATCCGCTTTGGGTTCGAGCTTATCAACCTGAAACCTTTTCATATAAGCGTCGCAGCCCCAAACTTGTAAGAAACGACAACTTAGGTTTCTCTAAACCATAATTCATACGGTGTCATCTCATCGGAATTACGTGGTGCCCTATTTAAAGTGAATGTGGTTGTCTCTAATGCCTAACCCATGAACGATAGTGGTAATTCGATAAGATACATCATGGTACGCACCATATCCAATAGGGTGCAACTATGATGTTCGAACACACCATCACATTATGGTGTTCCAGGCGGTATTAATTGCGAAACAATTTCCACAATGTCTTAATTGTGTGCCAAAACTCGTAACTCAGATATTCATCTCTATGATCATATCATAGACATTTTATCCTCTTGTCACAATGATCTGCTACTTCACTCTGAAATTACTTGAACCATTCAATAATTCAGACCTGTGTTTCATCAAGTAAATATACTCAACATTTACTCGAATCATCTGTGAAGTAAGAACATAATGATATTCACTGCATGCCTCAGCACTCATTCGACTGCACACATCAAAATGTGTTACTTCCAACAAGTTGCTATCTTGTTCCATCTTACTGAAAATGAGGCTTTTCAGTCATCTTGCCCATGTGGTATGATTTGCATATCTCAAGTGATTCAAAATCAAGTGAGTCCGAACGATCCATTTGCATGGAGTTTCTTCATGCATATACACCAATAGACATGGTTCGCATGTCTCAAACTTTTCAAAAACGAGTGAGTCCAAAGATCCATCAACATGGAGCTTCTTCATGCGTTTTATACCATTATGACTTACATGGCAGTGCCACAAGTAAGTTGTACTATCATTACTATCTTATATCTTTTGGCATGAAAATGTGTATCACTACGACCGAGATTCAATAAACCATTCCTTTAGGTGCAAGACCATTGAAGGTATTATTCAAAAATAGAGTAACCATTATTCTCCTTAAATGAATAACCGTATTGCGATAGACATAATCCAATCATGTCTATGCTCAACGCAAACACCAATCTCGGTGGTAGAGGGAGCGTGCGATGCTTGATCATATCAACCTTGGAAACACTTCCAACATATATCGTCAGCTCACCTTTAGCTAGTCTCCGTTTATTCCGTAGCTTTTATTTCGAGTTACTAACACTTAGCAACCGAACCGGTATCCAATACCCTGGTGCTACTAGGAGTACTAGTAAAGTACACATTAACATAATGTATATCCAATATACTTCTATCGACTTTGCCAGCCTTCTCATCTACCAAGTATCTAGGGTAATTCTGCTCCAGTGGCTGTTCCCCTTATTACAGAAGCACTTAGTCTCGGGTTTGGGTTCTCATCCGGGACTCCGGACCATTCCGGAACTCCTCGTGACGTCCGGGATCTCATCCGGGACTCCGAACAACATTCGGTAACCACATACAAGCTTCCTTTATAACCCTAGCGTCATCGAACCTTAAGTGTGTAGACCCTACGGGTTCGGGAGACATGCAGACATGACCGAGACGTTCTCCGGTCAATAACCAACAGCGGGATCTGGATACCCATGTTGGCTCCCACATGTTCCACGATGATCTCATCGGATGAACCACGATGTCAAGGACTCAATCGATCCCGTATACAATTCCCTTTGTCTAGCGGTATTTTACTTGCCCGAGATTCGATCGTCGGTATACCGATACCTTGTTCAATCTCGTTACCGGCAAGTCACTTTACTCATTCCGTAACACATCATCCCGTGATCAACTCCTTGGTCACATTGCGCATATGATGATGTCCTACCGAGTGGGCCCAGAGATACCTCTCCGTTTACACGGAGTGACAAATCCCAGTCTCGATCCGCATAAAACAATAGATACTTTCGGAGATACCTGTAGTGCACCTTTATAGTCACCCAGTTACGTTGTGACGTTTGATACACTCAAAGCACTCCTACGGTATCCAGGAGTTACACGATCTCATGGTCAAAGGAAGAGATACTTGACATAGGCAAAGCTCTAGCAAATGAACTACTCGATCTTTTGTGCTAGTCTTAGGATTGGGTCTTGTCCATCACATCATTCTCCTAATGATGTGATCCCGTTATCAACGACATCCAATGTCCATAGCCAGGAAACCATGACTATCTGTTGATCACAACGAGCTAGTCAACTAGAGGCTCACTAGGGACATATTGTGGTCTATGTATTCACACGTGTATTACGATTTCCGGATAATACAGTTATAGCATGAATAAAAGACAATTATCATGAACAAGGAAATATAATAATAATACTTTTATTATTGCCTCTAGGGCATATTTCCAACAATTACTTCCAAGCCCGGGCGGCCTAACAGATTGTTCTCATAACATGACCAGCAGCGACAAGAAAAGAAGGAAACGGGCGGCCTAGTCTACGCGATCGCCCTCAGTCCTCTTGATCCCGCTCACCTTGTCCACAATGGGTGCGACAAGGGTCTTGAGCGCCTCCAGATCAGCATTCGGTGGCAGGGTCTTGAGGACATTGGTGAGGTTGAGGCCCGGGTTGTGGAAGGCCACCTTCACCAACACCTTTTGAAGCGACTCGTCGGCCAGCTGCTTTGGGATATTCTCCCGGAGCCGCTGGAGGGCCGTCGCCACGCCTTTGAAAAACAAGGTGAGCTTGGCGCTAGGTTGGAGGTTCTCATCGGAGGGATACCCGAGATCCCCCACCCCCAGCTGCGCCAGCTCCCTATCAATATCTGTGGCAACACTCACGAGACTCTCCGTCCAGTGCTCCACATTCTCCCTAAAAGCATTCTGGGTGGCGGCAGCACTCGCCAGCAGCGCCTTGTCGACCTTGATCTCCTTCTTCAAGGCCACCTCCTGCTCCCTGGCGCCGTCCAGCGTCTTGGTCAAAGTGGTCAGCTTCAACTCAAGATCTGTGTTGGAGTCCTTGGCGGCGCTGAGCTCCTTGCCCTTCTCGGCGAGACGAGCCTGCAACTCTGAATGGCTGTAGGCGTCCTTCTCCCGCTCACGCTTGAGCGCGGCAAGCTCCTCACCGCTCGCCTTGAGATCGGCCTCCAGCTGCGCCACCTTCATCTCCAGCTCCTTCTTGGCGGCCTCAGCGGCTGTGGCAGCATCCTCCGCTTGCTTGAGGGCTCCGCCGAATATTCGCTCACGCACGGCAAGCTCCTCCTCGTGGGCGTCAAGGTCGACCTTTCGCTGCACCAGCTCGCCCTCCTGCGCAGACAGCTTTTCAGCGGCAAGCCGCCGTTGCTCTTCGACTTCAGCCTTCTCGAGGAAGAAGGCCTTCTGCTCTTCGGCGAGTTGCTCCCACTCCTCTGCCAGGGACCGAAGAGCTTCCTGGTTGAGGCCCCGGAGCTCCTCCGCGCGCTTCTCGATGTCCGCTCCCGCCTTCGCGACAAGCGCCTCGCGAAATTCCAGCTTGGCTTGCCGCGCGCGGTAGAGCGACAACAGCTTCCGCAGCAGCCGCTCCTCCTCAGGCTCGCCGCTGCTGCTGCTCGGCGCGTCAACTAGCGTCAGCCCAGCGGAGGCGAGCACCTCTCCATCAAAGCTCTCTCCCTCGACCGGCGCCCTGAAGCTTGACGCCAAGGGGAGGTTGATGAAGACGCCATCGCCGGCCTTCAAGTAGACGCCTGGCTGGGGCTCTTCGGAGCCTGGCACTGCGGCAGCGGCGGACGGGTCGGCGGTCGACGTAGCGCTTGGCGCTCCTGCGGCCTCAGGGCCGTCAGTGCGATCACCAGACCCCTCGCCAGGTGCTGCGGCGGCAGCTTTGGCGGCCTCATCGCCGGCGGGATCATCAGCGCTGGCTGCTTCTTCAGTGGCAGTGGCGTCGTCGGCAGCAACCTCGGTCTCCATTGGCTCCGCAGCAGATGGGTCTGATGGCCGGAAAAGTGAGAAAAGTCAAGCAAGTATCCAAAAAGAAGAAGATCAAAAGAAGAAGAACCCAAGGGAAGTTTTGAAGCGAGAGGATTACCTGTACCGGGTTTTGCAGTCGTGGTCTCCGCCGCTGGAGGGCCGCTGGTGCTGTCCCTTGCCGGAGAACTCTCCCTTGCCGGAGAACTCTCCCTTGCCGGAGGACTCTCCCTTGGCATTTCGGGGGCGGCCTCCGGGCACTCCTGGTGGGGCTGCTCTACTCCTACACAAACCAACAGTCAGATGTCAGCAAAGAAAGGGTATCCATGCGCGCCTAACAGTGGAAAGTGAACCATATACTTACGCTGGGGGCTGCTCTGGAGAACAGCTGCCGGGTCTGGCAAGGTTGTCTCGGACGCACCCCCTGCTGTCGCGGTGGGTTTGTCCTCGATGATAATCACCGGGACCTTGGCCCTCTTCGCTGATCTCTGGGCCAGAGTCCTAAAAAGGAATAAGTTCAGAGTAAAGCAAATGAGATACAAAACAAAACAGCAAGAATTGAAGAACTACAAGTACAACAAGAGAATCTTACTCTTCTTCTTCCTCGTCGGAGCTGAACACGGAGAAGTCGAAGTCCGGCTCACGTCCGGCGCGAGGAGGCGGAGGAGTAGTTTCCCTTGGCCGCTTGGCGGGAACAGTGGCGGTGGTCTGAGACGACCCTGCTCAGGCTGCCGCCGCGGCGTGAGAAGCGGCAGGAGCAGAAGCGGTGGTCCGGGTGGACCCCGCTCCAGTTGCCGCAGCAGCGTGAGGTGCTCCCGTGGCAACAGTTCTTGCCGCGGTGGAGCGTGTCGCGCGGCGCGGCGGCTGTTGACTCGCCCGCCGCTTCGCTACGTCCCCGGCCTTGCGGAGACGCCTTCTTGGTGGGGATGGAGGCTCTGCTTGCGGCGAGCTGCCTGAAGATGAGGAGGAAGAGGAGTTGATCTCCAGCGAGCCGCTCGTATCCTCGGCAGGCTCGTTCGACTCGACGCCATGCCCGGCAAGTTCTTTCTCGCCGACGGGCTCGTCTCGCTTGGCATGGCTTGCCGCCTCTGCTGCATCTGCCTCCTCCACGGTGAATCCAAATTCGCCCGCGGCTGCGGCTGCCGCCGCATCTTCCAGCCTAGTGGCGATGCGTGTCATCTCCGCATCAGTGGTGTCGCGGGTGAGGCTATCCTTTTCGTCGGAGCGGACCGACACTTCTACCAAGCCGTCAAAAAACTCCTGCACGACGTTGTCTGCAGGCTCTTGCCAAGTTGGGACAATTCCATGCGAATCGCACAGCGGCATCATTGCACGGATGCTGTCACGACCAGTTTTCCAATAAAAATGTTTGTTGAGAAACCAATCTTTTGAGTCCAGTATGAGAAAAATCCTCCTTACCGGTAGACAAATTCTTGATACAATAAGCCAGTAGCATAAAATATATTACAGGGTCGAGCTACGGTTGCTCAACCAAATTATTACAAGCACGCCAATAATTATACATAATGGCAGAAATGACACAGTGGGGTGGAGGCATACTACTGACTCGAGGATAGGGTGGTGGTGAAAAATCACAGTGCGGAGTGTGATACATGACTCTAAAACTGGCATCTCATCGAGCGTCAAGGTGAGGCTCGATGAATTTATTTGGTAGCGGAAGCGGATATAATACTGTGACCAAATCCAGGGTCGCACGAGACTGACTGGGATTCCTCTAGGCGTCGGACTCACTATCAAATTCTTCATCCATGAGATCGCCTTCGTCAGCATCTGGCCAAATCAACAAGCCAGGTGAGTACTTTGAAAGTACTCGCAACACAGTTCGGACGTAAGATATAACAAGTGCATGCATGGATGCGTCATGAGTATATTAACAGTGGCACATTAATTCATAAAAACGAGACAGGTAAAAAGGGGGTCGGCAGTAGTCCGCTCGGAAACCCAACAAAATTAACTGTAAACCCAATCGGGTGTCTGAAGCGACACCTCGATAGGAAGATAAATAAATAACGCACGCCGCAGTCGGGCGTCTAGGCGACACCACATAAAGGGCTTTTAAAAGAAATGCCACAGTCGGGCGTCTGAGCGACGCCACATAAAGGGCTTTAAAAGAAATGCCACAGTCGGGCGTCTGAGCGACGCCACATAAAGGGCTTTAAAAGAAATGCCACAGTCGGACGTCTGAGCGACATCGCAGAAAGGGCTTTCATTGAAAGTAAAATATAACAATGCCACAGTCGGACGTCTGAGCGACATCACAGAAAGGGCTTTTATTCACAAGTAAATAATACTCATAATCAATATTCAACTCATGAAAATAAATGGGTTAGTCCATCCACAGGAATAAACATTTAACCGGACTTAGCACTCATGTGATTCACCGGAGTCTCTGTCATCGAAACTATCATTTGTCAGGATAAGATAATACCGAACTTGGACATGGAATAGATGATTCAAAGGAATATAAGACTCTGCAGAGTTTGTATGAAAATTTTTCCCACAGCCAACGGATTTCTGTAGTCACGAAGGACTAGTTCCGTTTACGGTATTTCGGAAGAAAACACAGCTAACCAGTACACACCCATCCTACCTCTCGATGCCAGGAATCACCCTAGACATCGTCCAAGAAAAACTTTTGAGACGGGGAGATCACAATCTCGAATAGCATGGGATCAAATTTATATACGCGCGCTCTAAGGGGTGCCCCCCTCTCGGTCCCAATCGGAAACACCCATGCCCCCTGACCGGATGACTGGCTTTAATCCAGGGCCATGGAACCATCATCACGGCCTCTCCTTTTTGGTGTGTACCAGGAAAGCGGTTTGCAACTTACTAAGCCATATTCCTTGCGGAAAACATGTGGTAGTACAGGGAAGGAAAAATAGGAGGAACTGGACTGATACGGGTTGACACTGAAGTCATATAGCCTGGCATAAGATTGGCATGCTACAACACTGCCATCTTACCCATCCTCATGCCAACACATGGCCATGCATACTCACATCCATCCACTTATGGATTTTTGAAACTCACTTGCCTCATCGTTGCATGTAACATGACATTCGTCGGTATGCTCATCAACATGCCATGAAACTACTTAATGCAAACATGCCAAAACCATCATCATATCAAAAGTTCAAACATGCTTGCCTGGTTTAGAGTAGTCGGAGCCTAGCTCGGTGAAGTTCGCGGTCCCGTCACCTCCTTCGGTATCTACGGTATAAAGAAAATATACGCGCTATCGTGAATACCGTGAGGTGCACAAATATTTCTCCAAATATTTTTCAAATAAATCTGATAAAAAACTAGATAAAATTTTAAGGAGGACAGAAAAAGAATCAATCAAAAATACTTTCCTGTTAAAAAGTTATAAGGGTTTTAGCCCAGGGACTCATCTGTAATGAAACAGAAAGTTCCCAGGGGCTAACTTATAAAAACAGAAAACGATTCGATAAAGAATACGCCGGCCCAGCGGGAAAACGCATTTGGCAGAAGACGCTTTCAGAAAACGGTTCGATTAGAAAGGACAGAGAGGTTGACAGGCGGGTCCTGCCCGTCAGGTTTGAATTTTCAAACGGGGCGGCAGAGCTCGACGGTGCCCGAGAGCCGCGGTGGTCGCCGGCGGCGATCCACGGCGAGGCAGGGAGATCGGAGAGTACCTCCGTGTTCAGGGCGCCATTCCGCGTCTATGGGAGGTGGTGGTGGTCGCCGACGAGCACCACATCGACGGCGGCCCTTGCTTCGGCGGACGGTGGTTCGGGCGGTTGTGGACCTCGTCAGAGAGAGCTGTGAAGATCAAATTGGAGTGGGGGTTAGCTCTCTGGTTGCTCGAGGAGGCTACTGACGAGGTTTGGGTGCCGGGGATGGCCTCACCATAGTGAATCGAGACGGAGGCCGAGGCGGAACGGGGCGGCCGGAGTCGGGGGAGGAGACCTCCTCGAGGTCCTCCTAGTGGCCTTGCGGGGCGTTGGTGAGGTGCAGTGGTGGTGCGTGCTCGAGGGTGAGCTCGGGGTCCCCTTTTATAGGCGATCCGAGGCGGTGGCCGTGAACGGAGTTCTCCGATGATGGATTACGGCGGTGCAGTGCTTGGTCGGGAAGGTTCAGAGGTTGAGCGTCGTCGTGGATGTTCCCTGGTTCCATTTAGGTGCTAATCGCAGCGGGATTTGGTTATTTAGGGGGAGCTCGACGGAACGGGGCGGCGCGGGCCCGTCGGCGGCAGGGAGCGCGCTCTGTGCGTGCCGCGCCACGGCGACGGTGCTGCATGCGTGCGCTGGCGAGGGAATGGCCACGCGGAGCCACCAGGGGGTTTGGGCGGCACCGAACGGCGTTATGCCGCCGTTCTGCTCCCTGTCGGCCGCTATGGTGGTTCGGCCGCCGCAAGACACACCGGCGCAGGCGGGCCAGGGTGCCACCGACGTCAGGAACGTGCCAAGCGCGCGTGTGAGGCTCCGGACAAGCAAGCTAGGCCGTGAGCAACGTGCCAAGTGCACTGTGAGCATGTGACTGAATTTCTAACGAAGATCGACACTGAAACTCTAAACTTAACTGAAGATGAACAGAAACAGTGCATGCAAGGTGTTCGACAGAATGATTCTGGCATGTAGGGATTTTTCCTTGAGCTGATTTTTGGTGGAGTGGCCTCTCATTGCACCAGGAGACTGCCTGAATTTTTGTGGAATTTTTGGAGAAGTGTAGATATGAATTTCACCAAATTTGTCAAATTTGGTCCAAACTTGCAGTGAGTGAAATTTGAAAAATTTGAAAAGAAGAAGAGTGGATCAATATGGTTCTAGGTTGTGGGTACTAAGGACTATCCAGGGGAGTTGGTTTGGGCTCAAGGACCAAAGGCATTAGGGTACTTGCTTTGAAACTCACTCAGGCTCAAAATAATTGGCAGAAATGATTTGAGAGATAAAATAATTGAAATAAAATCCAAAACTTGTTTGGACTTGTTGAGACAGAGAATTTAGATTGTTCAAAGGTGGAGGGAGGGATTTTGAGAAGATTTACTATAGGAGACATGGTAAAACCATGGGTGGTTTCAAGATAAGAAAAATCTCAAAATTCACAGAGTTCTTTTTATAAGAAAAAGAATAATTTCCAAAAATATACTTTGAGGAGGGAACCATCAGAGAAAGAGTTTTAAATGATCAAACACCATAGTTTGAAGAAGATACAAAAATAAAAATCCTTGCCAAAGAAGTTTTTAAGAGGAAGGTTTTCTGGAAAAAATTTAAATGGCCTCTTTTCAAAAACCAACAAAGTTTTTGCTGAAAACAAAAATAAAAATTTTGGAGTGTCACAACACCTACCCCCTTAGGAAAAATCTCGTCCCCGAGATTTCAGCTGATCCTTAAATCAGTGTGGATGCTCTGTCCGAAGGAAATCCTCCCTTTCCCAGGTTGGTTCACTTTTGGTGTGGTTGCTCCACTGAACTCTGAAAAACTTGATGGTTTTCTGTCGGGTCCTCCTTTCAGACTCCTCTAATATTTTTACTGGGCGTTCTCGATAGGTGAGGTCTGGTTGCACGTCAATGTTCTCATGGGATACTTGCTTCTCTGGTTTGCTTACGCACTTCCTTAATTGCGAAACGTGGAACACGTCGTGGACATCGGATAATTCTTCGGGTAAGTCTAGCTGGTAGGCTACCGTGCCTCTTCGTGCCACTATACAGAATGGTCCGATGAATCTTGGTGCTAGCTTTCCTTTAATCTTGAATCGTTGCAAGCCTCTCATAGGGGACACTCTTAGGTACACGAACTCACCAGGTTCGAAGTTGACCCCATGATGTTTCTGATCGTAATAACTCTTTTGTCGGCTTTGAGCAGTCTTGAGTCGATCCCTGATTAGCTTGACCTTTTCCTCGGCTTCTTTAAGCATGTCTGGGCCGAAGATACGGCTGTCTCCGGTTTCTGACCAATTTAGCGGGGTACGACATCTCTGTCCGTATAGGGCTTCAAAAGGTGCCATTTGCAGGCTGGCCTGGTAACTGTTGTTGTATGCGAACTCGGCATATGGCAGGCTTTCTTCCCAACTGGTTCCATAGGTGAGGACACATGCTCTCAGCATGTCTTCTAAAATTTGGTTTACGCGTTCAGTCTGTCCATCAGTCTGGGGATGGTAGGCTGTACTGAAGGCCAGTTGAGTTCCCAGAGCCTGTTGTAAATGATCCCAGAATCTTGAGACGAACTGAGTGCCTCTGTCGGATATTATAGTCTTCGGGACTCCATGCAGACAAACTATACGGGAGAGATAAATCCTGGCAAGCCTCTGAGTGTTGTAGGTTGTCTTCACTGGAATGAAATGTGCCACCTTGGTTAATCTATCAGTGATGACCCATATGGCATCATTCCCGTGTCGTGACCGAGGTAGTCCGACAATGAAATCCATCCCTATTTCATCCCATTTCCACTCAGGTATTTTGTTTGGTTGCAGTAGTCCGGCTGGTCTTTGATGCTACACTTTACTGCGTTGACAAGAATCGCAACATGCAACGAAAGTGGCTATGTCCCTCTTCATACCGTGCCACGAAAATCTTTCCTGAATATCCTTATACATTTTGGTTCCTCCAGGGTGGATCGAATATGGGGCGGTGTGGGCTTCAACTAGAATTTGCTGTTTGAGGTCCTCTATATTTGGCACGCAGAGTCTGTCTCCATACCATAATATTCCTCCATCGTCTATGACGAACTCCGAGGCCTTGCCCATACTCACTTTTCTTTTAATTCCTTCGATGCTGGGGTGACCAGGCTGAGCTTCTTTAATTCTCTCCACAAGGTCGGGCTGTATTTCCAAGTCTGATATGGTGCCTTCCGCGATCATTAACAAGTTGAGTTTGGCAAATTCTTGTTGGAATTCTGGTCTCAAGCTTTGCAGACTGTTTTCGTCGGAGCTGGGGTTCCGACTAAGAGCATCGGCCACTACATTTGCTTTTCCTGGATGATAGTGGATACCAACATCATAATCCTTTACCAATTCCAACCAGCGTCGTTGCCGTAAGTTTAGTTCTGGCTGTGTGAAAATATATTTGAGACTTTTATGGTCCGTGTATATTTCACATCGATTTCCAAGTAAGAAATGCCTCCATTCCTTGAGTGCATGAATGACCGCTGCCATTTCTAAGTCATGAGTGGGGTAATTTTCCTCATGCTTGCGAAGTTGCCTTGAAGCGTATGCGACAACCTTGCCTTCTTGCACCAACACGCACCCGAGGCCCTTTCGGGATGCGTCACAATACACTTCAAAATTCTTGTGTATTTCTGGCACAATTAATACCGGTGCTGTCGTTAATTTCCGTTTTAGCTCTTGGAAACTTTTCTCGCAGGCTTCTGTCCATTCAAAATTCTTGTCCTTCTTGAGTAGCTGCGTCATTCGCTTGGCTATGGTGGAGAATCCTTCAATAAATCTGCGGTAATATCCTGCCATTCCCAAGAAACTTCGTATGTCTGTTACGCTGGCTGGTGGCTTCCAGCCAAGTATGGCCCTGACTTTCTCTGGGTCCACTGCGATACCATCTTGGGTCAGCACGTGGCCTAGAAAACCTACTTGTCTTAGCCAAAATTCGCACTTGCTGAACTTGGCATACAATTGGTGTTTCCTGAGTTCTCCTAGCACAATCCTGAGATGTTCCGCGTGCTCTTCAGGTGTCTTGGAGTATACCAGAATATCGCCGATGAATACCACAACGAATTTGTCCATAAACTTCATAAATACTTTGTTCATGAGGTGAACAAAATATGCGGGGGCGTTCGTTAATCCAAATGGCATTACTGTGAACTCATATAGTCCATATCTGGAGGTGAAGGCTATTTTGGGGATATCTTCTGTTCGCACTTTTAATTGATGGTATCCTGACCTTAAGTCAATTTTTGAGAATACCTTGGCCTGAGCGAGCCGATCAAATAAATCATTTATCCGTGGCATCGGGTATTTGTTCTTGACTGTGACCATGTTAAGCGCTCGGTAGTCTATGCACAATCTCAGTGTTCCATCCTTTTTTTTGGCAAATAAAATTGGTGATCCCCAAGGTGAGGAGCTGGCTCAAATGTATCCCTTGTCCAGCAATTCCTTTATTTGTTTCTTCAACTCAATCAACTCGGATGGTGCCATTCTGTATGGTTTCTTGTATATGGGGGTGGTTCCTGGTGCTAGCTCAATGCTGAATTCTATCTCTCGGTCTGGTGGCATGCCTGGTAGTTCTTCGGGGAATATGTCTGGAAATTCACACACTACTGGAACCTTGTTTAGCTCAGAAACGTCCACCTTATTCAATCTCGGTTGCCGGGGTATTTTTCTTTCTTTGGCTGATACTTTTATTGTCTTCCCGTGGTGGTGTGTGAGAATTACGGTCCGGTTGAAACAGTCAATAAAACCTTTGTTGGTGGTTAACCAGTCCATCCCTAGGATGACATCCAGTCCTTTATTTTCCAACACAATAAGATTGGCGTGAAACTTCAATCCTTCAAACTCAATAACCACATCTTGACAGTAACTCTGAGTAACTTGCTGAATCCCAGGGGACTTGATGATCATGGATTTTTCCAGAGGAAGCATCGAAAAATTATTTTGCAAAGCAAAACTTTTCGAAATGAATGAGTGAGAATCTCCAGAATCAAACAAAACCATTGCAGGTGTTGTGTTGATAGGAAACGTACCGAGTACGATATCCGGAGCATTTTGTGCTTCTTCTTTGGTCACGTGGTTTAGATGACCCTTCCTGTGGTTGTTGTTGGGGTTGAAATTGTTGCGCTTGGGCGCTGAATTATTTCCATCGTTGTTTGGCTTCGGGGTCGAGTTCCTTGGCTTGGGGCACTGTTTGGCATAGTGCCCTTCTTCTCCACAAGCGTAGCAAGTAACGCCTGGGCGATATGTGAACTCCTTGTCCCTTGCATGGAAATTCTTGGTTGGGTGTGAGACGTTTGTCGTAGGTTTGTGGGTCCCACCTTTCTGAAAATCTGTCTTGCTTCAGTGGTTGCGCGCAAGAGTAGTCTGGTCTCTTTTTCGCTTGCGGAAATCCTCCAAGCTACGTCTCTCATTTTCCAGTGTAATGGCTTTGTCAACTAGTGTCTTAAAATCTGTAAAAGTGTGCACGACCAGTTGGCATTTAAGCGTGGGCGCCAGACCGTCAAGGAATTTCTCCATCTTCTTGCTTTCAGTCATACGTTCTTCATTGGCGTAGCGAGACAATAGAGTAAATTGACTGTTGTATTCTGACACTGTCATGTTCCTTTGTTTGAGGTCATCGAACTCTCTCTTCTTGATTTTCATAATACTCTTAGGAATGTGTGCACCACGGAAACCTTCCTTGAAATCATCCCAGGTTATATCACTTTCGTTGGGGTGCATGTGCAGAAAATTCTCCCACCATGATGCAGCTGCTCCTGTGAGATAGTGCGGGGCATATAGTACCTTCTCGGGGTCTGAACATTTTGCAATAACTAATTTTCTCTCCATATCTCGAAGCCAATCCTCGGCTTCAAGAGGCTTGTCAGTATGAGAAAATGTTTTGGGACGTGTCTTCTGTAGCTCAGATAACTTGGAATGCTGCTGATACTGTCCATGGTGATTTCCCATGTTGATGACTTGGTTCATCATTTCCCGATGTTGTTGCTGACTCTGCTCATAAAGGCGACACATTTGAGGAAGTGCCGATTCACTGCCCGGTTGGCTTGACTGTCCCTGTGTGAACTTGTTGCTGGGTTGTGTATCATAATTTTCCTCTGGCGGAGTTGGCATGGAGCGCGTCCAAGGACGAGACATTTTTCACTCTGGGGATACATTTTGCAAAACTCATAAGAAAAGAAACAGAGTCGCAAAATTAACAAATGTGCAAGAACAAACAAAACCAAAAAGGACACTCTAGGATTTTTGAAATAGACATCGTTTGCGTACGGAGAAGGACTGCTCATACATATCTTACACGCAGGCGGTAATTATACAATACATCACTCAGGATATGCGTACATAATCCTGACATGTTATTTAGGCTAGTGCACTCCTCCAGATCCTACATGATGCGCAAACAGGCTACTTCTCACAACCTATGTACATATAAATATATCGTACAAAGCGGTACATTGCATGGCGGCTAAGCGTACTCAGGCGGAGATGTTGACGATCTCCTTTGCCCTGCCGAGGGTGAGGCGTAGCGAGGCTAGGGACTCGACTTCCTCCTCGCTAATAGGCTCCATACGTGTACTGTTGCGCCGAGTAGATGGAGCGGGTGCCAGGGGTGGAACAACACGAACAGGAGTGGGCACGAAGGGTGGTGCAGTGCGCGCTGGAGTGGGTGCAATGACTTGGTTGAACTCTTCGGTAGAAGGCAGGCGGCGAGTAGGTGCATAAGATGCTGAGGATGAGACAAAAGTCAGTGGCGGTGCGGTGGGTAGGAGCTCCCTCCTATTGGCGGCACAGCCATGGACTAAGTCCATGCGGGCAGCCACGAAGTCGTCCACCAGGTTGTCGAAGGCTGCCTCCAGGGCCCGGAGATACTCAATAAGCATCTCAAAAGCCTCGTCTCGTTCTCCTCTGGGGCAGGAGAATGCGTAGTGACAGGTGTAAGGCACATGGCATGGAAGATAACGGTAACGACGAGTCTTCATCACGGGAAGGACATCCCCGAGACGAGCTATCGCCTCGCGGGCTGCCATCTGCATAGCATGCCTCTCCGTAGGCATGGCTCTTCCCAAGAACCGGAAGCGGCGTAACTCACCACGCCCTCCCTTGAACTGCACCGCGGCATGGTGCATGGTCAGACTATCATTGACTTTGTGCTGGCAGAGTGTGAAGACTGGGCGCACAGATGGTCCCATCGCGACCTGAACGATGAAGGAGAGAAGCTTGACGAACCCATCGGGCACGTTGGCGAAGGTCTGAGACTCGCAGCTGTTGTCGGCCATCTACAAAAGTAGGCAAAGATTCTGAATGGTCAGATCATAAATTTATGCTGACTGTCAGAAAATGACTACAATTGCAAAAATATAATTTAGCTCTAGCATGCTAATAACCAATTAGCGATCGCACCTAGTGGCTTCCTACAGTCAGCCTGGCTCTGGTACCAAGCTTGTCACGACCGGTTTTCCAATAAAAATGTTTATTGAGAAACCAATCTTTTGAGTCCAGTATGAGAAAAATCCTCCTTACCGGTAGACAAATTCTTGATACAATAAGCCAGTAGCATAAAATATATTACAGGGTCGAGCTACGGTTGCTCAACCAAATTATTACAAGCACGCCAATAATTATACATAATGGCGGAAATGACACAGTGGGGTGGAGGCATACTACTGACTCGAGGATAGGGTGGTGGTGAAAAATCACAGTGGGGAGTGTGATACATGACTCTAAAACTGGCATCTCATCGAGCGTCAAGGTGAGGCTCGATGAATTTATTTGGTAGCGGAAGCGGATATAATACTGTGACCAAATCCAGGGTCGCACGAGACTGACTGGGATTCCTCTAGGCGTCGGACTCGCTATCAAATTCTTCATCCATGAGATCGCCTTCGTCAGCATCTGGCCAAATCAACAAGCCAGGTGAGTACTTTGAAAGTACTCACAAGACAGTTCAGACGTAAGATATAACAAGTGCATGCATGGATATGTCATGAGTATATTAACAGTGGCACATTAATTCGTAAAAACGAGACAGGTAAAAAGGGGGTCGGCAGTAGTCCGCTCGGAAACCCAACAAAATTAACTGTAAACCCAATCGGGTGTCTGAAGCGACACCTCGATAGGAAGATAAATAAATAACGCACACCGCAGTCGGGCGTCTAGGCGACACCACATAAAGGGCTTTCAAAAGAAATGCCACAGTCGGGCGTCTGAGCGACGCCACATAAAGGGCTTTAAAAGAATTGCCACAGTCGGGCGTCTGAGCGACGCCACATAAAGGGCTTTAAAAGAAATGCCACAGTCGGGCGTCTGAGCGACGCCACATAAAGGGCTTTAAAAGAAATGCCACAGTCGGACGTCTGAGCGACATCGCAGAAAGGGCTTTCATTGAAAGTAAAATATAACAATGCCACAGTCGAACGTCTGAGCGACATCACAGAAAGGGCTTTTATTCACAAGTAAATAATACTCATAATCAATATTCAACTCATGAAAATAAACGGGTTAGTCCATCCACAGGAATAAACATTTAACCGGACTTAGCACTCATGTGATTCACCGGAGTCTCTGTCATCGAAACTATCATTTGTCAGGATAAGATAATACCGAACTTGGACATGGAATAGATGATTCAAAGGAATATATGACTCTGCAGAGTTTGTATGAAAATTTTTCCCACAACCAATGGATTTCCGTAGTCACGAAGGACTAGTTCCGTTTACGGTATTTCGAAAGAAAACACAGCTAACCAGTACACACCCATCCTACCTCTCGATGCCAGGAATCACCCTAGACATCGTCCAAGAAAAACTTTTGAGACGGGGAGATCACAATCTCGAATAGCATGGGATCAAATTTATATACGCGCGCTCTAAGGGGTGCCCCCCTCTCGGTCCCAATCGAAAACACCCATGCCCCCTGGCCGGATGACTGGCTTTAATCCAGGGCCATGGAACCATCATCACGGCCTCTCCTTTTTGGTGTGTACCAGGAAAGCGGTTTGCAACTTACTAAGCCATATTCCTTGCGGAAAACATGTGGTAGTACAGGGAAGGAAAAATAGGAGGAACTGGACTGATACGGGTTGACACTGAAGTCATATAGCCTGGCATAAGACTGGCATGCTACAACACTGCCATCTTACCCATCCTCATGCCAACACATGGCCATGCATACTCACATCCATCCACTTATGGATTTTCGAAACTCACTTGCCTCATCGTTGCATGTAACATGACATTCGTCGGTATGCTCATCAACATGCCATGAAACTACTTAATGCAAACATGCCAAAACCATCATCATATCAAAATTTCAAACATGCTTGCCTGGTTCAGAGTAGTCGGAGCCTAGCTCGGTGAAGTTCGCGGTCCCGTCACCTCCTTAGGTATCTATGGTATAAACAAAATATACGCGCTATCGTGAATACCGTGAGGTGCACAAAAATTTCTCCAAATATTTTTCAAATAAATCTGATAAAAAAACTAGACAAAATTTTAAGGAGGACAGAAAAAGAATCAATCAAAAATACTTTTCTGTTAAAAAGTTATAAGGGTTTTAGCCCAGGGACTCATCTGTAATGAACCAGAAAGTTCCCAGGGGCTAACTTATAAAAACAGAAAACGATTCGATAAAGAATACGCCGGCCCAGCGGGAAAACGCATTTGGCAGAAGACGCTTTCAGAAAACGGTTCGATTAGAAAGGACAGAGAGGTTGACAGGCGGGTCCCGCCCGTCAGGTTTGAATTTTCAAACGGGGCGGCAGAGCTCGACGGTGCCCGAGAGCCGCGGTGGTCGCCGGCGGCGATCCACGGCGAGGCAGGGAGATCGGAGAGTACCTCCGTGTTCAGGGCGCCATTCCGCGTCGGTGGGAGGTGGTGGTGGTCGCCGGCGAGCACCACGTCGACGGCGGCCCTTGCTCCGGTGGACGGTGGTTCGGGCGGTTGTGGACCTCATCGGAGAGAGCTGTGAAGATCAAATTGGAGTGGGGGTTAGCTCTCTGGTTGCTCGAGGAGGCTACTGACGAGGTTTGGGTGCCGGGGATGGCCTCACCGTAGTGAATCGAGACGGAGGCCGAGGCGGAACGGGGCGGCCGGATCGGGGGAGGAGACCTCCTCGAGGTCCTCCTAGTGGCCTTGCGGGGCATTGGTGAGGTGCAGTGGTGGTGCGTGCTCGAGGGTGAGCTCGGGGTCCCCTTTTATAGGCGATCCGAGGCGGTGGCCGTGAACGGAGTTCTCCGGCGATGGATTACGGCGGTGCAGTGCTTGGTCGGGAAGGTTCAGAGGTTGAGCGTCGTCGTGGATGTTCCCTGGTTCCATTTAGGTGCTAATCGCAGCGGGATTTGGTTGCTTAGGGGGAGCTCGACGGAACGGGGCGGCGCGGGCCCGTCAGCAGCAGGGAGTGCGCTCTGTGCGTGCCGCGCCACGGCGACGATGCTGCATGCATGCGCTGGCGAGGGAATGGCCACGCGGAGCCACCAGGGGGTTTGGGCGGCGCCGAACGGCGTTATGCCGCCGTTCTGCTCCCTGTCGGCCGCTATGGTGGTTCGGCCGCCGCAAGACACGCCGGCGCAGGCGGGCCAGGGTGCCACCGACGCCAGGAATGTGCCAAGCGCGCGTGTGAGGCTCCGGACAAGCAAGCTAGGCCATGAGCAACGTGCCAAGTACACTGTGAGCATGTGACTGAATTTCTGACGAAGATCGACACTGAAACTCTGAACTTAACTGAAGATGAACAGAAACAGTGCATGCAAGGTGTTCGACAGAATGATTCTGGCATGTAGGGATTTTTCCTTGAGCTGATTTTTGGTGGAGTGGCCTCTCATTGCACCAGGAGACTGCCTGAATTTTTGTGGAATTTTTGGAGAAGTGTAGATATGAATTTCACCAAATTTGTCAAATTTGGTCCAAACTTGCAGTGAGTGAAATTTGAAAATTTTGAAAAGAAGAAGAGTTTATCAAGATGGTTCTAGGTTGTGGGTACTAAGGACTATCCAGGGGAGTTGGTTTGGGCTCAAGGACCAAAGGCATTAGGGTACTTGCTTTGAAAATCACTCAGGCTCAAAATAATTGGCAGAAATGATTTGAGAGATAAAATAATTGAAATAAAATCCAAAACTTGTTTGGAATTGTTGAGACAGAGAATTTAGATTGTTCAAAGGTGGAGGGAGGGATTTTGAGAAGATTTACTATAGGAGACATGGCAAAACCATGGGTGGTTTCAAGATAAGAAAAACCTCAAAATTCACAGAGTTCTTTTTATAAGAAAAAGAATAATTTCCAAAAATATACTTTGAGGAGGGAACCATCAGAGAAAGAGTTTTAAATGATCAAACACCATAGTTTGAAGAAGATACAAAAATAAAAATCCTTGCCAAAGAAGTTTTTAAGAGGAAGGTTTTCTGGAAAAAATTTAAATGGCCTATTTTCAAAAACCAACAAAGTTTTTGCTGAAAACAAAAATAAAAGTTTTGGAGTGTCACAGATGCGGTCGAGCGCGGAGTTGTTGCACAGCGGAACGACACCCTGCGGCAACCTGAACACTTCGGGATGTTGAGGGTCATACTTGAACAGCTCCTGGAGCATTGCGTTAAGCTCCAGAATAGTGAAGTTGAAGTTGAGGCCCGGACGCAGCCTCATGAGCCGCATTCTTGAATTCCCAGGCGGGTCTCCCCCGTTCCTGGAAGGGGGCGATGCGGCGACGAAGAAAATCTGCGCCAACAGCGCCTACAGTGAGCCCGGCAAGCCTGAGGCGTAGGATCCGGGTGACGGCAATCTTCAGCCTATTGTCTTCCGGGGCCACGTCACTCCAATCGCTGCCGCGTGGTACTGGGGCCTGGCACCGGGCGGTAAACGGCTGCAGGTTCTCCTCGTCAATCCAGCACCAGTCTGCTCTCCATTCCTCCCACTTGCCGCGGAACTCTCCCTCCAGATAAGTGTCCTTCTTGCCGGCCCTTGAGATCCAGGCGATTCCACCGGATAAAGGCTCTCCTCTCTCTACTCGGGGCATAAAGAATGGCGAAAAAGGGCTACATTGGGATGGACTCCGACAAAGTTTTCACAGAGATGTGCGAAAACTGCCATGGTCAGAACGGCATTGGGGGTGAAGTCAAGGAGGTGGAACCCGTAGGTGTTCATAATATCACAGAAAAACTCAAAGAAAGGCGGGCAGAGCCCGCATTAGAAGAACAAGGCGAAGAAGGGATATCCGCTTGGAGCCATTTTCCAAGCGGCGGCTGGAAGTACCTTCGTGCGCGGATGCACTCGCGTCTTCGTCGACCAGAAGAGGTAGTAATTCTCCCTCAGCTCCCTCGCAGCGAGCTTGGGGGGGAAGATTGCCCGCTCCTTTTGCAGCGCCGCAAGCCGCTGCGCCTCGGTCGACTTCACAACCTTCCCCTTGTCGGCTCTCGGAGCCATGGCGGAAGTGGTGGAGGAGGTCGACGGCGTTGGTGGTGCTGGTGGCGATGGGAGGCGGGGCGCTGCTATCTTTCAGCTTTGGAAAGACGAGGGGCCGACGGAGATTTCCGAGATTGGAGTAGCAACCGGCGAATGGGCGAACTACCCCTGTTTCCCCTGCTTTTCCGAATAAAGAAACCACGCACGATCTCTCCCACGACGCCGCATTCAACGCGTGCCGTTCGGGGAGGGCGCGGTGGATACGGGGAGAGATGCGGCGTAACCCAGGCCGCGCGTGCCCGTGCCCTGTTTTGGGCCTGGCCCAACAGAGCTCGGCACCGTGTATGGCCCAGGCCCGGGGGCTCCTATCGGTGTACTAGAGTAGGGGTACCCTAGTATCCCGAACTTGTGCACGGGCGGTCGCAGCATCCCGCGGCAAGGCTTGCCGGGTGACCACCAAGATCCTCCGTGGTTCCTTTGGAGCCATTCAAGAACAAAGTATCCAACCAAGGAGACAAGACCCCGGCAAGAGGAGCTTGCCGGGAAGGCCAACCAAGGCATCTCAAGGAACTTGCCGCGATGCGCCACGCGTCCCGGCAAGGCCCGGTGAGCGACAAGCTCCCGGACGCGACAAGACAACAACCGCGGCAAGGCGCTTGCCGCGGCAAGCCACCACTCCGTTGCCCGCACTCCAGCACTTCCACCAATGTGTCGCTCTGGGACCCTTCCAGGCGTACGTGGCGGGAGGCTGTGCAGCCAGCGGTGCGCGGTGGCAAGCGGCGCTGACAAGATTGCCATCATGGCGAGCGGTGGCGTCCCTGACGGTCCCTTTTGCACTATTTAGGCGACGCAGACGGGCATTTAATGCCCTTGTCCCCTGCCGTCAGGGTTAGGTATAATACACTGTAGCGGGTAGCTGTACCAACCGCAACACCTTTCCATTTTTACCCCTGTCTACGTTGCCACCTGTCGGTGACCCCTTGAGCATATAAAAGGAGGCCCATGCGCAATGTAGGAGAAGGAGGAAGGGAACACTGAGGCTCAGTCTCGTTAGCTGCTGGGGTGTACTGTAGCACCCCGCGCTCCCGAGCAAGAACTCAATACAAACCACAAAGCAGGAGTAGGGTTTTACGCAACCGTGCGGCCCGAACCTGGGTAAACTGCTCGTGTGCTTCGCCTCGATCCGCTCTTCGTGCGACCCTCGCCCCCGCCGAACCGAAAGGGACTCGGTCCGCCGGTCCCATAGGTGCTCGTGGATTAGTCCCCCGGCAGCTACCTTTACCAAATCGTGTTCACACACTTAGCTCACACACAGTAGGACATGTTCATCACCATTCCAATTCATTCCCGATGAATCAAACCCGACACAACTCTATGCAACATCAGGCATGACAAACAAGCATGAATGAGTAGGCACATCAGGGCTCAAACAACTCCTACTCATGCTAGTGGGTTTCATCTATTTACTGTGGCAATGACAGGTCATGCAGAGGAAGGGGTTCAGCTACCGCAGCATGATACAATTGAATCGTTGTTGTCCTAATGCAGTAAAAGAGAGCAGGAGCGAGAGAGTGGGAGTATATCGGAATGAACAAGGGGGTTTTTCTTGCCTGGCACTTCTAAAGATATCATTGGGTCTTCATCAGTGTCAACGATCACAGCGTCGGTACAAAGTCTATTGAGAGGGGACAACCACCGACAACAGAGAAGGAACACAATCAATGCAATGCACAACATGATGCATGACAATGACATGGAAATATGTTGTTGATTGAGCTAATGCAACTAGCAACACAATTAAATGAAGTTGGTTTGAACCCAAAGTTCAAATTCAAACTCCACATGTGGTTATTTAAATACCATTCATTTGATTTGTCCTAAACAGTGGCCTTAAGTTGTTCTAACATGCATGAAAATGGTACAGATGGATAGATTGGATTTTTCTGATAATTTTTCATATATAATTTATTTTATTCTGAGCTACGGTTGAATTTCTATGATTTTTGGAAGTTTAAAGCAATTTTAGGAATTTCTAGAATTGTTTTTAATCCAGAAATTACATTATTGCGTCAGCACTGCGTCAGGGTGACGTCGGCAGTCAATAGGCATCGACCAGGTCAAACCTGACTAGTGGGACCCACTAGTGAGTGACCCAGTCAACTAACTAAGTTAGTTAGCCCTGACTAACTAGGCAGGGCCCACTAGTCAGTGACTGTAGTAACTAACCTAACTAGTTAATTAGTGCTAACTAGGGTAATTAGTTGGGCGGGGCCCGCAAGTCAGTGAGAGAGAGGGGGAGGTCAAACAGGGCAGTGGGGTCAACCCACGCCGGTCAACGGGTCAGCGGTCGCCGGCGTTTAGCCGCCGGCGAGTCCAGACGCGGCGGAGCGCGTCGGGATCGCTTCCCCGGCGCCCAAACGAGCAGCCGAGGGCAGCTGTGCAGAGCTGGAGCTCACCCGCATCCAACGCGGCATGTGGTGGCAGCGGGGACGGCCGGAGCTCGCCGGAAACGAGCTCGGGGCGGCGGCGGCGTTCGGGTGAGCACGGTGATGCAGAAGCAGTGGCCGTGGAAGCGCGTGCGTGACCCCTACAGCGGCTACGCAAGGCAGCGAGTGTGTTGGACATGACGCCCGGACCAAATGGTCGCCGGAGTCATGTCGGCGGCGAGTGCAGGCGGCGGCGCAGTCGGGCGAGAGGGGCGTGGCGGCTACAGAGTGCAAGAGAGAGAACGGAGAGGGGGAGGATGATCAGAAGCTCACGTAAAACACAACGAGCGAGTCGGTGAGCTCGGGGAGGGGCTGATGAGGACGGGAGGTCGCCGGCGATCTCGGCGGCCGAATGACGAAGACGAGGTCGGGGTGGTCGCGTCGAGGCGCGCGAGCGCTCGGGGCTCAGGTGAGACGATGTAGCGGACCGCGGCGGTTCTTCTAGACACGCTGGATGGGCGAGGGAGGGCCGGTGGACGCGGCAATGACGAGCGGCGGCGACGGCAGCACTCGGTGGCGCTGCGGAAGCGAGCAGAGGAGGGAGATGGAGTCCTGGGAGAGAGGGGAGAGGTGCAAGGGGTCGAGGGGAGTGCGTGGCGCCCTCGGGTTCCTCCAGCGGCGAGCAGGTAAGCAGGAGGTGGTCGGCGCGTGCCGGCGCGCGGTGGGCACACGCCCTCGCATCCTTCTGTCAAGAGGAGGACGACGACTGGCAGATGGCTGCGTGGGCTGGGCTTCATAGTAACTGGGCCGAGGTAGGCTACAGGTAAGTTTGTTTTCTGTTTTATTTTTCTGTTCTGTTTTCTATTTTTCTATAATTGTTTTGACTTAAATAAAATGCAAAGGCATTTTCAAAAACCCTGAAAATAATTGTGGGGACTTTTGAAAATATTTCCAATAGCCCTCAACCACTTTCAGAATTATTTGGGCATTTTAATTATTTATAGCAATTAAATGCCCAAATTCAAATACTTTATGAATTCATTCAAAAATCTAATTCAAATACTTTATGAATTATTTGGACATTTTAATTATTTATAGCAATTAAAAACCCTGAAAATAATTGACCTAGGAAAATGTGCACCATTTTTGGCAGAGGTTCTAAACCAATTCAAAAATGATGAACTTTTCCAAAGGAATTTTGGGTTCATTGAAAATGATTTTGTTATTTGAACCTAGTTGGATTCATCTGTGCTAGGGTTTCAACAGTCCCCAATTCAAATTCATAAGAATTTAAACATGATGCAACACATGACTAGCTAGCTCAGAGCATACTAGAACTAGGTATGTGACAACTCACCCCCACTAAAACAAGAATCTCATCCTGAGATTCAAGAAATGAAGTAAGAAGACAGAGGGGTCACAAAACTATCACAGTCTTCTCAATCCAACTGCCCTTCTCGAAGATATCGATATATTGCATCACATTGATCTTGACGTCTTTGTTTTCGAGATCTTCATTCAACACGATGACGACGGGAGGAAACTCTACATGATTGATCTTCTCGAAGATCAAGCAAATCATGATCAACTCACGGAATGAGATGTTGAAACATCTCGAGTTGAGACACAAAACACATCGAGAGGGATGGAAGAACAAACGACGAGGTTTGATTTGGTGGGCAACAATCCCACGCTTAGAGAGATCGTGGATGGTGTCAAGGTGGTGAGGAAATAATTGCCATGATCCCATAACGGGGCACCTTGGGGAAGGTGACTCATAGGGTTATTCCCTTAAATGGCAAAAAGAATTACTTTTGATATCTAGATCATTGAAACTCTTTATACCAGCCTAAGGCAATCACAATCGATCATTTGGCGGAGTTCAAAGGAATGGCATATCCGGATTTGAATGGATGATGTGCACTACCTTGTTGAAGACAACGCAAGGAATGATTTTTGCTTATCATCAGAAATGGATGGGACCCATGGTAGGACCACTTTTGAAGGTGGTCCTGACCAGGAATTACCAAGAAGGGTAGTCCAAGGTTGAATGGCAGAATGGCGGTGCAAGCTAGGAACAAAATGCAAATGCTGGGAATGATTCTAGTAACTAGGGAGAAACTCAACATTAGAGAGTGATTCCACTGTTAGGAAGGTTATGGCATAATCAAAGAAACTGAGAGGAGATCCCAATTAATGCCGACGATAATCCTAGTGCTTGCGCGTGCTCTCAAGAACTTGAGCATTTCCATAATCATCAAGTTTTACCAATATCCGTGTCAAGGATCCTGGCAACACAACATACTACCATGAAGAATAGTGATGGATGATGCAGATGTAAAGGGAGATAACACCTTCTCCAATTTCACCTTAGCGAGGCCAAGGAATCAAAATCTGGATGATCGACCGAGAGACATTTAGCACTCTACTTCTAATGTTCTCCTTGATGTGCTAGCATAACCCATTTATTGATATAGTTTGGTATCTAGGACATCAAGTAAAAGGTCAGACTTCGGGAACTCGAAAATCCATAAGGAACTACTATTGGAATAAATTCTACGAGATCCTTATGAGGAGGTGGCCAACTTCTTCAAACAAGATACTACAATAATAGGTCTTCCGGTTGGGTGTGTTGGCCACGTCATCCACTTTACCGGTTAGCGAGAGACCAATATTATAGTTCTTGGGAGAACGTCCCAACCATCACATATGCTTGAGATTCAGATCTGGTTGGTGTCAGGATATTCCAGACTCATCGAATCTAGCACAAATGTTTGAGGTTGTTCTGCTCTTGGGGTTTCTAGCTTCTTATGTAGATAGGTCGTATTATGGCCCTTTGGAGTTTAGGTGCGGGTATGTATGTATGTATGTATGTATGTATGTATGTATGTATGTATGTATGTATGTATGTATGTATGTATGTATGTATGTATGTATATATTTTTGGATGACATGATGAATTTTGGCATTGTTGATTGTTTAGGAGGGTGCTGCTTTCCAGGTAAATAGATACCTGCAACAATTGTATGGGTTTGTCGTTGTAGATTACAACTACATGACCATGATGGCCTATCAAGAACTTGCTCGCTCTGTGATTATTCTAGCCATGTCGTCAGTTAGATCTACTATTCCAATTGCTATTTCATTCCTTTAAAATGCTTGGTCTAACTATTCTGTGCTTATGGCAGGGGTTCTCAGACATTTAAAATAGTCGATATGAATTTTGATAGTTTCTATTCCTGCAGGAACTTAGATACCTAGATAGGAGTATGCATATATCATATTAGTTATATTATTGTTATTTCCTTGGTCGTAGGAACATATTCATCCAATTAGGCATCTGAAGATGCCTTGATTTATATTGCACTTCTCCTAAATTTAGGTGAACAATCTTGAAAAATAGTTTACTCTTTCATTCACATTCGAGATGACACATCATGCTAACAACCAGTCCATCTGATGATCCATTAATCATTTTGTTGAAAGAGCATTTTCTAAGTAAACTGTTCTGTAGTTAGAAGATACATGTGCCTCAATACCATGATGAATCAATTCCACCAATTTGATCTATTCTGAATCTGAATGTGTTCGAAAACTACACGTCCTTTCTATTGTTTTACTTTAATAACAGCATGTGTTTGAGAGTCAATCAAATATAAAATACATTGTATTCATGTTTACTTTATATTTTGTACTTCGGTGAGGACCGCTTTTCTCAACCTTTTCCTTTTTAATGTTCGCTTTAATTTTCAGTGAACTGACAAGATGCAAGGTACAATGAACTAAAAGAAGAATGGGCATTTTCATCAAAAGGAACATTTATTGGTTTGTCCATCTTCCTACTTTTTACTTTCTGCTCACTCCGTTGACGGTTGCCTGAAGGAGGACCAGGACGTCGAGTTAAGATGGGTTGCCTCTGATTCACCCTGTTGCAATTGGGGTGCCTCGCCTCCTTGACACCCTCCTTGAGACTCAACATGAGGCAAGGTGAGCTGCTGTTGGTTCTTAGGTTGAGAAGGTTTGTAAATGATTGAAGTGGTGTGTGTTGGATGATTGTACAACCCAGGAGACTGTAGCCACCACCAGACCCCCTCCCCGTGTCCTCGTGCTCCTTTTGCCGCGTGCGTCTGCTGCTGCCGCTGGCTGCTACTGGTTTCCTTGCCTGCCGCTGCTCTGCTGTTCTGCTAGGCGCTGCTACTGCTGTTTCCTACTGCCGCTAGCTGTTGCTCCTACCGCTGTTGCTGCTGCTGCTTGCTACGTCTTGAGCTTGCATTGGTTTTCCCTGAAGAGGAAGGGATGATGCAGTAGAGTAGCGTAAGTATTTCCCTCAGTTTTTGAGAACCAAGGTATCAATCCAGTAGGATCCCACGCTCAAGTCCCTCGTACTTGCACAAAACGATAGCTACTCGCAACCAACGCGATTAGGGGTTGTCAAGCCCTTCACAGTCACTAACGAGAGTGAGATCTGATAGATAGAATATTTTTGGTATTTTTGGTATAAAGATGCAAAGTAAAAAGTAAAGGAAAAGTAAAAAGCAAAACAATATAAAAGTGATGGAGATTGATATGATGAGAATAGACCCGGGGGCCATAGGTTTCACTAGTGGCTTCTCTCAAGAGCATAAGTATTCTACGGTGGGTGAACAAATTACTGTTGAGCAATTGATAGAATTGAGCATAATTATGAGAATATCTAGGCATGATCATGTATATAGGCATCACGTCTGTGACAAGTAGACCGAAACGATTTTGCATCTACTACTATTACTCCACTCATCGACCGCTATCCAGCATGCATCTAGAGTATTAAGTTAAAAATAGAGTAACGCCTTAAGCAAGATGACATGATGTAGAGAGATAAATTCATGCAATATGAAATAAACCCCATCTTGTTATCCTCGATGGCAACGATACAATACGTGCCTTGCTGCCCCTTCTGTCACTGGGTAAGGACACCGCAAGATCGAACCCAAAGCTAAGCACTTCTCCCATGGCAAGAACTACCAATCTAGTTGGCCAAACCAAACGGATAATTCGAAGAGACTTGCAAAGATAACCAATCATACATAAAAGAATTCAGAGAAGATTCAAATATTATTCATAAATAGACTTGATCATAAACCCACAATTCATCGGTCTCAACAAACACACCGCAAAAAGAAGATTACATCGAATAGATCTCCACAAGAGAGGGGGAGAACTTTGTATTGAGATTCAAAGAGAGAGAAGAAGCCATCTAGCTACTAACTATGGACCCGAAGGTCTGAGGTAAACTACTCACACTTCATCGGAGGGGCTATGATGATGTAGAAGCCCTCCGTGATGATGGCCCTCTTCCGGCGGAGCTCCGGGACAGGCCCCAAGATGGGATCTCGTGGATACAGAAAGTTGCGGCAGTGGAATTAGGTTTTTGGCTCCTGTTCTGATCGTTTGGGGGTACGTGTGTATATATAGGAGGAAGAAGTACGCCGGAGGAGCAACAAGGGGCCCACGAGGCAGGGGGCGCGCCCTAGGGGGGCGCCCCCCACCCTCGTGACCGCCTCTTTTGTTCCTTGGAGCAGGGTCCAAGTCTCCTGGATCACGTTTGGCCAGAAAATCACGTTCCCGAAGATTTTATTCCGTTTGGACTCCGTTTGATATTCCGTTTATCCGAAACACTGAAATAGGCAAAAAACAGCAATTCTGGGCTGGGTCTTCGGTTAATAGGTTAGTCCCAAAAATAATATAAAAGTGGAAAATAAATCCCAATATAGTCTAAAATAGTAGATAATATAGCATGGAGCAATCAAAAATTATAGATACGTTGGAGACGTATCTGGCATCCCCATGCTTAATTCCTACTCGTCCTTGAGTAGGTAAATGATAAAAAGAGAATTTTTGATGCGGAGTGCTACTTGGCATAATTTCAATGCAAACCTTCTTAATTGTGGTATGAATATTCAGATTAGAAAGATTCAAGAAAAAGGTTTATATTGACATAGAAAATAATAATACTTCAAGCATACTAACAAAGCAATTATGTCTTCTCAAAATAACATGGCCAAAGAAAGTTATCCCTACAAAATTATATAGTCTGGCTATGCTCCATCTTCCCCACACAAAGTATTTAAATCATACTCTAACTTTTTCATACTCTAACTTTTTTAATCTTCACGCAATACATGAGCGTGAGCCATGGATATAGCACTATAGGTGGAATAGAATGGTGGTTGTGGAGAAGACAAAAAGGAGAAGATAGTCTCACATCAACTAGGCGTATCAACGGGCTATGGAGATGCCCATCAATAGATATCAATGTGAGTGAGTAGGGATTGCCATGCAACGGATGCACTAGAGCTATAAGTATATGAAAGCTCAAAAAGAAACTAAGGGGGTGTGCATCCAACTTGCTTGCTCATGAAGACCTAGGGCAATTTGAGGAAGCCCATCATTGGAATATACAAGCCAAGTTCTATAATGAAAGATTCCCACTAGTATATGAAAGTGATAATATGAGAGACTCTCTACTATGAAGATCATGGTGCTACTTTGAAGCACAAGTGTGGTAAAAGGATAGTAACATTGTCCCTTCTCTCTTTTTCTCTCACTTTTTTATATGTATGGCCTTTCTCTTTTTTATGGCCTTTCTCTTTTTTTGGGCTTCTTTGGCCTCTTTTATATTTTTTTTAATTTTCGTCCGGAGTCTCATCCCGACTTGTGGGGGAATCATAGTCTCCATCATTCTTTCCTCACTAGGACAATGCTCTAATAATGATGATCATCACACTTTTTATTTTCCTTACAACTCATCAATTACAAGTCGATACTTAGAACAAAATATGACTCTATATGAATGCCTCCGGCGGTGTACCGGGATATGCAATATGACAATGATGGAGTGTGTCATAATAAACGGAACGGTGGAAAGTTGCATGGCAATATATCTCGGAATGGCTATGGAAATGTCATAATAGGTAGGTATGGTGGCTGTTTTGAGGAAGGTATATGGTAGGTGTATGATACCAGCGAAAGGTGCGCGGTATTAGAGAGGCTAGCAAAGGTGGAAGGGTGAGAGTGCGTATGATCCATGGACTCAACATTAGTCATAAAGAACTCATATACTTATTGCAAAAATCTAGAAGTTATCAAAGCAAATTACTGCGCGCATGCTCCTAGGGGGATAGATTGATAGGAAAAGACCATCGCTCGTCCCCGACCGCCACTCATAAGGAAGACAATCAATAAATAAATCATGCTCCGACTTCATCACATAACGGTTCAACATACGTGCATGCTGCGGGAATCACAAACTTCAACACAAGTATTCTTTAAATTCACAACTACTCAACTAGCATGACTTTAATATCATCACCTCCATATCTCAAAACAATTATCATGCTTCAATCTTTTCTTAGTATTCAACACACTCAAAATAAAGTTTCACAAATCTTGAATACCAAGAATATTATTATTAGGCAAATTACCATGCTATTAAGAGACTCTCAAATTAATTTAAGTGAAGCATGCGAGATCAATAGTTTCCTTAAAACGAATCTACCACCATGCTCTAAAAGATCTAAGTGAAGCACATAGAGAAAAATTGTCTAGCTCATAGGATATAAGTGAAGCACATAGAGCATTCTATCAAATTTTAATTCATGTATCGCTCTCTCAAAAGGTGTGTAGAGCAAGGATGATTGTGGTATACTAGCAAACAAAGACACAAATAATACAAGACGCTCCAAGCAAAACACATATCATGTTGGTGAATAAAAATATAGCTCCAAGTAAATTACCGATGGAAGTGGACGAAAAGAGGGGATGCCTTCCGGGGCATCCCCAAGCTTTGACTTTTTGGTGTCCTTGGATTATCTTGGGGGTTCCATGGGCATCCCCAAGCTTAGGCTCTTGCCACTCCTTGTTCCATGATGCATCAAAAGAATTCACCCAAAACTTGAAAACTTCACAACACAAAACTCAAAATAGAAAACTCGTGAGCTCCGTTAGCGAAAGAAAACAGAAGACCACTTCAAGGTACTGTAATGAACTCATTATTTATTTATATTGGTGTTAAACCTACTGTATTCCAACTTCTCTATGGATTATAAATTATTTTACTAGCTATAGATTCATCAAAATAAGCAAACAACACACGAAAAACAGAATCTGTCAAAAACAGAACAGTCTGTAGTAATATGTAGCTAGCGAAAGATCTGGAACCCCAAAAATTCTAAAATAAATTTCTGGACGTGAGGAATTTATATGTTAATCATGTGCAAAAAGAATTAACTAAATATCACTCTTCAAATAAAAATGAAAGCAGTTCTCGTGAGCGCTAAAGTTTCTGCTTTTTACAGCAAGTTCAACAAGACTTTCCCCAAGTCTTCCCAACGGTTCTACTTGGCACAAACACTAATTAAACACAAAAAACATAACCAAAACAGAGCCTAAATAATTTATTTATTACTTAACAGGAGCAAAAAGCAAGGAATAAAAATAAAATTGGGTTGCCTCCCAACAAGCGCTATCGTTTAACGCCCCTAGCTAGGCATAACGAGCAAGGATAGATCTAGGTATTGCCATCTTTGGTAGGCAATCTATAAGTGGCTCTCATGATGGTTTCATATGGTAATTTTATTTTCTTTCTTGGAAAGTGTTCCATGCCCTTTTTTAATGGAAATTAAAATCTAATATTCCCTTCCTTCATATCAAGAATCGCACCAACCGTTCTAAGGAAAGGTCTGCCAAGAATAATAGGGCAAGAAGGATTGCAATCTATATCAAGAACAATGAAATCTACGGGCACATAATTCCTATTTGCAACAATAAGAACATCATTAATTCTTCCCATAGGTTTCTTAATAGTGGAATCCGCAAGATGCAAGTTTAGAGAGCAATCATCAATATTACGGAAATCTAGTAAATCACACAAAGTCTTGGGAATAGTAGAGACACTAGCACCCAAGTCACACAAAGCATAAAACTCATGATCTTTAATTTTAATTTTAATAGTTGGTTCCCACTCATCATACAGTTTTCTAGGGATAGAAACTTTCAACTCAAGTTTTTCTTCATAAGATTGCATCAAGGCATCAACAATATGTTCGGTGAAGGCTTTATTTCGACTATAAGCATGTGGAGAATTTAGCACGGATTGCAACAAAGAAATACAATCAATTAAAGAGCAACTTTCATAATTAAATTCCTTGAAATCCAATATAGTGGGTTTAGCAACATCTAGATTTTTATTTCTTTCAATCACACTTTCATCTATTTTGTCATTCAATCTAAATACTCCGAATTTTTAGAACGCCTTCTAGGTAAAGGAAGATCATATTCAGTTTCATCAAGATTCATATTGCAAAATAAAGATTTAATTGGAGACACATCAATAACTTTTAGATCTTCATCTTGATTTTCATAGGAATTGGAAGAACACGCTTTAATAAAGGCATCTTTGGAAGCACGCATCCTAGCGGTTCCTTCCTTACACTCATCAATTGAAATTCTCATGGCTTTTAGAGACTCATTGATATCATGCTTAGGTGGAATAGATCTAAGTTTCAAAGAATCAACATCAAGAGCAATTCTATCAACGTTCCTAGCCAAATCATCAATCTTAAGCAATATTTCTTCGGTCATAGCATTAAAATTCTTTTGCGAAGAAATAAATTCTTTAATATTAGATTCAAAATCAGAGGGTATCTTATTATAATTTCCATAAGGGTTATTGTAGGAATTCCCATAATTATTAGAAGGATTACTAGGATATGGCCTAGGATTAAAATTCCCTCTATAAGCGTTGTTACCAAAATTATTCCTACCAACAAAATTCACATCCATAGATTCATTGTTATTCTCAATCAAAGTAGACAAAGGCATATCATTAGGATCAGAAGAAACACTCTTAGTAGCAAATAATTTCATAAGTTCATCCATCTTTTCACTCAACACATTAATTTCTTCTATCGCATGCACATTTTTATTAGAAGTTCTTTCAGTATGCCATTGAGAATAATTAACCATAATATTATCTAGGAGTTTAGTAACATCTCCTAAAGTGATTTCCATAAAAGTGCCTCCCGCGGCCGAATCTAAAAGATTTCTAGAAGCAAAATTCAATCCGGCATAAAATTTTTGTATAATCATCCACAAATTCAAACCATGAGTAGGGCAATTACGTATCATTAATTTAATTCTCTCCCAAGCTTGTGCAACCTGATCATGATCAAGTTGTTTAAAGTTCATTATATCGTTTCTAAGAGAGATGATCTTAGTGGGAGGAAAGTACTTAGAAATAAAAGCATCTTTGCACTTGTTCCATGAATCAATATTATTCTTAGGCAAAGACGAAAACCAAGCTTTAGCATGATCTCTAAGCGAAAAAGGAAATAGCTTCAATTTAACGACATCATTATTGACATCCTTTTTCTTTTGCATATCACATAAATTGACGAAGCTATTCAGATGAGTAGCGGCATCTTCACTAGGAAGGAGGGCGAATTGATCTTTCATAACAAGATTCAACAAAGCAGTATTAATTTCACAAGATTCAACATCAGTAAGAGGAGCAATCAGAGTGCTAAGGAAATCATTATTATTGGTATTGGTGAAGTCACATAATTTAGTAGTATCTTGAGCCATCGCGACAAACAAGCAATCTAACACACGAGCAAACAAAAAGCAAGCGGATAAAAGAGGCAAATAGAGAGGGA
>NC_041386.1:9720060-9733798 GCF_002162155.2 Triticum dicoccoides | reverse complement strand
ATAGAGAGAGGGGGGGGGGAATAAAACGGCAAGGGTGAATTGGGGGGAGAGCAAAACGAGAGGCAAATGGCAAATAATGTAATGCGAGAGATAGGGATTGTGATGGGTACTTGGTATATTGACTTTTTGCGTAGGCTCCCCGGCAATGGCGCCAGAAATCCTTCTTGCTACGTCTTGAGCTTGCGTTGGTTTTCCCCAAAGAGGAAGGGATGATGCAGCAGAGTAGCATAAGTATTTCCCTCAGTTTTTGAGAACCAAGGTATCAATCCAGTAGGAGCCCACGCTCAAGTCCCTCGTACCTGCACAAAACGATAGCTACTCGCAACCAACGCGATTAGGGGTTGTCAAGACCTTCACGGTCACTTACGAGAGTGAGATCTGATAGATAGAATATTTTTGGTATTTTTGGTATAAAGATGCAAAGTAAAAAGTAAAGGCAAAGTAAAAAAGCAAAACAATATAAAAGTGATGGAGATTGATATGATGAGAATAGACCCGGGGGCCATGGGTTTCACTAGTGGCTTCTCTCAAGAGCATAAGTATTCTACGGTGGGTGAACAAATTACTGTTGAGCAATTGATAGAATTGAGCATAATTATGAGAATATCTAGGCATGATCATGTATATAGGCATCATGTCCGTGACAAGTAGACCGAAACGATTCTGCATCTACTACTATTACTCCACTCATCGACTGCTATCCAGCATGCATCTAGAGTATTAAGTTAAAAATAGAGTAACGCCTTAAGCAAGATGACATGATGTAGAGAGATAAATTCATGCAATATGAAATAAACCTCATCTTGTTATCCTCGATGGCAACGATACAATACGTGCCTTGCTGCCCCTTCTGTCACTGGGTAAGGACACCGCAAGATCGAACCCAAATCTAAGCACTTCTCCCATGGCAAGAACTACCAATCTAGTTGGCCAAACCAAACGGATAATTCAAAGAGACTTGCAAAGATAACCAATCATACATAAAAGAATTCAGAGAAGATTCAAATATTATTCATAGATATACTTGATCATAAACCCACAATTCATCGGTCTCAACAAACACACCGCAAAAAGAAGATTACATTGAATAGATCCCCACAAGAGAGGGGGAGAACTTTGTATTGAGATTCAAAGAGAGAGAAGAAGCCATCTAGCTACTAACTATGGACCCGAAGGTCTGAGGTAAACTACTCACACTTCCTCGGAGGGGCTATGATGATGTAGAAGCCCTCCGTGATGACGGCCCTCTTCCGGCCGAGCTCCGGAACAGGCCCCAAGATGGGATCTCGTGGATACAGAAAGTTGCGGCGGTGGAATTAGGTTTTTGGCTCCTGTTCTGATCGTTTGGGGGTATGTGTGTATATATAGGAGGAAGAAGTACGCCGGAGGAGCAACGAGGGGCCCATGAGGCAGGGGGCGCGCCCTAGGGGGGGCGTCCCCACCCTCGTGACCGCCTCTTTTATTCCTTGGAGCAGGGTCCAAGTCTCCTGGATCACGTTTGGTGAGAAAATCACGTTCCCGAAGATTTTATTCCGTTTGGACTCCGTTTGATATTCCGTTTATCCGAAACACTGAAATAGGCAAAAAAACAGTAATTCTGGGCTGGGTCTCCGGTTAATAGGTTAGTCCAAAAAATAATATAAAAGTGAAAAATAAAGCCCAATATAGTTCAAAACAGTAGATAATATAGCATGAAGCAATTAAAAATTACAGATACGTTGGAGACGTATCACTGCTCCATGCACTGCTGGCCCACCTGCTACCGCCGCTGTTCATCGCTGCTACTGCTGAGTGCTGGCCATGGCCGAGCGGCTATTTGTGTGTGTGTGTGTGTGTGTGTGTGTGTGCAGTGCGCGCGTGTGTGGACGATTGTGCCCCTGGCAAATGGGGCCAGCACTGCTCAAGGCAACCTTGCTGCGTTTTGGTTTTCCACGCCGTTCTTCATTGATCTCTAATCTTGTTTCTGTGCAGGTCCCATCAAATCCGGTCACTCCGCCGAATCTGCTGTGGTGGTCGTCGATCTGCTGTTGTGGTCGTTGATTTACAGGTACATGTATATGTATGTTCAGCCCTCTTCTTGGCCGCTGGCTTCTCTTCGTCTCTGACTTCCCCTTGTTTTCCTTGCAGATTCGTCCAGTGTTGTTGGTGCCTCCTTAATTCTGATCCGGTTGCGTCTCCATTCATGGATTTGCAGGTTAATCCCTCTTCTCCCCCCTTTTCGGTCCTCTTCTGTTAGAGTGCTAGGCATACAACGGTAGGTCCAAGGGCTCTTTTAGGCTTGACCATGTCTTTGGCCGGCAAGGGCCTTTTGTTGTTTGTCCTGCCTCTGGTAAAGGCCAAAGGTGCTATTGGTTGTTTTTGGTGTGGTGTAGATTTATGTCTTTTCTTCTTTGTATGGTCCTGGTAGGGCCTGCAATTGCTGCTCCTTTGTTGGTGGAGTGTTGGTGGTTTTGTTGTTGTTGGTCTAGCTAGGTTCCAAGGAATGGGATATTTAGATTCGTCTTGTTTTGTTGATGGCTTCTTATGCGGCTGCACATTGGATCTAGCTGTGTTCTTAATGAAATATGGCTTTGTTGTGTAAGAAAGAGTTAGGCCTGCTAAGTTTCTTGGGGTTGTGTGATGAGTACTATTCCTAGAGATGCTTTAGTGTTTTAGTGCTTTGATTGATATTTTGAAGAATAAATGGAACTGCTGAGGGCCAGAGCCTAAAACAGAGGAATGGAGTTCTTGGATCCATATGGTTTTGTAAAATAGAGAAATTGAGTTCTTGAGGTTATATAATAATTAGGCCTGCCTAGGAGGTGCTTCTCTGTTTTTTCCCTCTTTTGGTTAGTACTTTTGAATGAATAAATGGATCTTCTGAGAGATGACAGTTAGAATAAATTCAGCTGTCTTGGAGTTGTAGTATATGGATCTGGTGAGAGCTGAGGGCTAACATATATTATGTTGTCTTGGAGTTTTTTTTGCCATCTGATAATTAGGACCTGCCCAGGAGGTGCGTTGTTGTTTCAATTGTGTTCCTTTTGATTGGTATTAGTTTGACGAATCGATGGATCTTGTGAGGGATGAATGCTAAAACGGATTCAGTCGTCTTGAGGTTGTAATATATGGATCTGATGTGAGATGTGGGTTAAAATAGATTTAGTTATCTCGGAGAGTTTTTTATTTTTCTGTTGTGGTAAATGAGATAGCACGTTGCTGCATGCTTTTAGGTTCGTGATAGTTAGTGTGGGTCATTGAATTTGTGCTCTGCCGTGAAAATGCGCTGGTATGACCCTAGCCATGGTGGCGTCCCTCTTCCCACGTTTAGGTGCTTCCTCTCTCCATGCTCTTCCATCTGTTCATCTAACTTCCTCCCCCTCCACTCCTGGTCGAGGCACACGTCGTTGATGCTCTGCTATATGAAGCAACCCTCCACTTCAATTATTTTGCTTGGTTACAGATATAGTTCACTTTGTCTATAATCTTCTTTTCTTTTTTTCATTTTTTTCCAACTACATAGGTTAGTGTTTAGTCTCCAAGGAAGGTAAGTGTTTATTTATTCAACATTTAATAACGACATGTATTACATGATGTGATGCTTGAGTGTGATTTTGTAGGCAAGACATCAACAGAAAGGTGTTGGGATGTCACCTTTAGTGCCTAAATGCTTCTAAAGTTTCCATCGGCGTTCAACGGGGTTTTGGAGAGATCCTGACCAGCTTAACTGACAACCCCGCTTACTCCTGCAACGTAAGGATTCCAGGCAGGCCACTGATCTCCACTGCCGGCAATTTATTCTGTACTGTCACTGTCCCATCTCCTGTTGTTCTATATGGTCCACGTAAAAGAGGTTTTTGATGCATTGGTTATTTGTATTAGATGATTAGTACATCAGGAAATTGCACAACCTCCCCATCTTTCTAATCTAAATGATGGTAAGCACGAGTAGGCTTCTATGCCTACCAGACTATGTTTTTAAAGCGTCCCTAAGGCGACGCCTAGGCGACGAAGCGCTCCCCCTCCTCTTTGGAAAATCGATCACTTTGGATGCCTAGGTGTCCAAAGCGCCCGCCTAGGCGTCGCCTAGGCGCCAAAGCGCCCCCCTCCCTAAGGCGGTAAGGCGTCGCCTTAAAAACATAACTACCGGATCCAGTGTAAGATTTTTCTAAATTGATGTAGTTATAGAGCTACAGAATGGGCTTGGATGTAAGAAACCACCAATTTTAAATTAAAGCGAACCAGGTTTCCGCTCTAGGTTATGTACTTACTCTGTTATCCACTTACCATGTTAATTCATATATCACATGCCGTGCTAGGATATAGGAGGCTTACATTGCAGGCAGCAGAGCAGGTCGATCAGGCAAATCATCATTCGAAGTTTGGGTCGATGATGATGTGTAATAGACTCCTCATGCTGCTCTTGTGTTGTGGTGTTTGCGGCGGCGTCGCTCGTGGTAGTCATATACTGATAGTTGGTTTAATTCTGGTTAAAAGTGTCAGGCTTTTGAGAACAAGGTAATGTCACCTCTGAAACTTAGGTGTCTCTTTGTGCTCATTTTCAGATATATTGGTATTGCGCATATCTGGTCAAGGTGCCTGAAATTGATACTAGCTCTTAGCTCTGGTCAAGGAGTTACTCATTTGTCGGATGGCTAAATCTTGCTGTACATAAGGGTCAGCAGAAGAACTGTATTCTTACTGTGATGATGTCCATATGGCACACTCAATGGATATGTCCATCAACAGGTTTTTACAACGTAGAGAGTCAGGCGACAAAGCAGTCAGACCAAACTATCTCTATCCATATATATGTAGTCTGATGTTACGCCATAGCCGAACCATATACGTTTCTTATACTGCTCTGCTTTTGATGTATTAGACTTCTATCCATTGTAATGAACTTATTGTCGTGGGAGATCACTATGGCTTGATTATATGGTATGAAGTTTGGGTTTGGTTTTGAGCTCAGCTGTATCAATTGTACATGCTTACAACCATAGATACATGAGATAATTCATTGAGTGATTAAGCATAGTTTTGGATTTGGCGTGCTGGACCAATTAGATGGACACTAGATGGACTCTAGCACTTGGATACTAGTGTCGGAATGTCAGGCACCAGAAGGTTAAGCATCATCTTGTCTTGAACATATTATCACGCTGATCAGGTGTTAGTCTTCGACTTTTGTGGCCTCGGGCTTTTTCAGGACGAGAACGATTTTAGCCGGATGTGTTAGGTTTACGCAGTCCCCCGAAGATCGGCCAACCGCGGGAAGTAGGACTAGCAAGTTTTGAGCTTTGCTAATGCGTGAGAATCACCTATGTTTTCTTCTTTCCAGGATGTGGAGATTGAAGGTAGACAGCACAATCTCCTACTAATGCATTGTACTTGTTACTATAATCTCTCTTATTTCGTAATTGGTATAGAAAAACGGTAATGCAAAAAATCTGACGTCAATTTTTTTAAGCATGGAAAATTTAATTTTTTTATGGCAAATTTAGTTCACGAAGGGGAGCCTTGGCGCAGTGGTAAAGCTGCTGCCTTGTGACCATGAGGTCACGGGTTCAAGTCCTGGAAACAGCCTCTTACAGAAATGTAGGAAAAGGCTGCGTACAATAGACCCAAAGTGGTCGGACCCTTCCCCAGACCCTGCGCAAGCGGGAGCTACATGCACTGGGGCTGCCCTTATGGCAAATTTAGTTCACGAGCACAAAAATTCCCTGACAAAAAAAAACTGAGACGGATTTGACATGCATATCAACTAAATTTGCCATCATCGGCAAACACATATTATCATAAAAAACATTCGATTTGCCATGTTCAAAAATTTGACGCTGGAATTATAGTGGAGTATAGGGAAAACACCTTTGAGAACAATCACAGTATCCAGACTCTTATAAAATCACCAACATATATCATTCGGGCAGTGATGACAAAAAAGACTGTGCGGACTTGCTTATTCCGGCGCTACTGTGTGCGGACTGCACGCAGACAGGTATTTGCCGTGCCTTACTCGCGTAACAAATTAAACGACGTGTACCAGTACTTAAAAAACCCATGCACATACTATATGCCGGGGAAACGTAGATTATTCAGCGGAGTACGCGCGCGGCTTTGCCTCGGACCGTCACACCCACACGTACGAGTGCTCGGTGGCCATGCATGTAGCTAGAGCGCCTTGAAGCCGAGGAGCTTCCAGGTGCTGGTGCGCGAGCCGGGCACGCCCCACACGACGCACTCGTACTGGCCCCTGCTCCCGCCGGGCGCCCTCGCCGCGGTCACCACGAGCCTGTAGTTGGTGCCGAGGCCGCCGCCCGCCGGCCGCTCCATCTCGCCGCGCTCCACCTTGACGAACACCAGGGTCGTCCGGCGCGTGATGTCATGCACGAGCACGGCGAACCGGCCCGCCTGCTGCACCACCATGCCGTTCAGGTCGCGATCCGGTATCGGCGCCCACGCGGCGTCTGTCGTCGCGGCGACGGCAAGCAGGACGAGGACCGCCACGAGCACAGCCTGCAGAGACCTCATAGTGGCGTGTCACACACTAGCACTGGTGTGCACTGGTGCAGTTTTCTTGTCGTACGTGGGTGCCTTTGCATGCCCCGAGGCCGGCGATCTTTATAGCGCGGGCAAAGGCGTCGAGCGATGCGCAAGTCTGAAGCTAGCGCCGACGCGAGCGACACGCAGCCGGACAGCGCTGCAAGAGTGCGTGCCATGGTCAACAGGTGATGGATGCGTCGCCACTTTTCTCTGGATCGTGCGACAGCGAGGCCAGTTTGATGCATGCCATGCGCCCCTGGAATCGAGGCCGGCCAGGGGATGACGAGAACTTAATTCCCGGAGGCGTATCTGGGAGATTGATGCAGTGCGATTGAAGGTACGTACGCGCGCACGCCATCTTTTCCAGGGAAAGGTCTGCATGCGTCCATGATCTTCAGCTCGATTTCTTGGCTCTGTAGGGCGAAGAGCCTACCGCCCATTTCTTCTAGGGCTTATTCCATCTGTGCCCCTAATTTCTTAGTTGTGCTCAGTTTTCTCCACGCTTTAAATTTTTGCTCACTTTTCCCCATTCCTTTAGCTGAAACTCTCACAAATATTCATAACAGACGTTTGCCGTCTTGACCATTAACTGACTTGTGGGGCCACGTTGGACTCTGTTGACTGTGGCTGTGGCTTCGTTGGTTGGGCCGTGTTTGTGTTCATAGGACGGGCCCGTTAGTTTGTTGGTAATAAATTAAAAAAGCCTGCTATCGATGGATGCAGCCTGCTATGCATGCCCGGCTTTGGCATCGATGTAGCCTGCTATGCATGCGAACACCGCCACGCACGCATCTAGTGACCTAGACATAATCACATGCATGCACGCCGACACACACGCATCGATCCGTGCCGCACGGTTGCCGGTGGATTCAGTCGCTCCGCAGCGTCGTTTCACGCGTCGCAGGCATCCGTGCCGGTGGCAGAAGGGGCAGGCTGCACGCACGGTCGCGTCCATATGTCGAGGCATCGGTTCACGCCGCAGGCTGCACGCACGCTCGTGAATGGGAGGCAGGCAGCCGCCAACGCAGAGCACGCAGAAGGGGGAGGCAGGCAGCCGCCAACGCAGAGCACGCAAAGCACGCTCACATCGATTCACGTTCACACATTGATGATCGCATCGGTTCACGCACGCACTGAGTCACGATCTACGCCGTTTGCGCGTGTACCCACCTCGTCTCCCCGGGCTATTTAAACTGCCCTTCATTGCCTCTTCTTCTACAGATCCATCTGCGCCTCCAACTTCTCTTCTTCCCCAAAAAGCCAAAGTCGTTCCACTGATGCAATACAACGGGTCGACGTTCCAAGCGCCGCCCACCGTGCCAGAACGGCGGTACCCCGCCAACGTCGTCGTCGAGGAATCCCTCCGCGTGTGGGCCGACGTTCTCCCGCTGGAGGGGAAGCACTGAGCTTGCACGGGGGTTCCTCCGTGCGGGCTTCCACCACCTCCCGGCGGGCTCGCCGCCCATGTTCAACCTCGTGGAGCAGCGTCCCCACGCCAACGCTCAAGTGGTAGGGCTCGTCGTCCACTTCACCAACAAGTTCGATGCCTACTACCTGCTCGGCAAGGTGTATTGGTGTGGGTGCGAGTTCATCGCATTCACGACCTATAACATCTTCACCGATTTTGAGAGCGTCTTCCCCGCTCGCAACCGCATGCACAGCCTCCCGTACTACCTCGGCGACAACGGCCTTGAGGAGGAGGAGTACTGAAGCCGGCGGCGAAGAAGACGGTGAAGCCGGCGGTTAAGGTGAAGACGACGGTGAAGACATGGCGGTGTTGCCCTAGCTACCCTATCTATCTACTATGTAGTGTGAGTTTGGTGTGTGTGTTGCCCGAGCTACACTAGTAGAAAACAGGGCTTTGGTCCAGGCCGGGTCAGCCCATTAGTCCCGGTTCAGTCCAGAACCGGGACCAATGTGGGCATTGGTCCCGGTTCGTGAGCCCAGGGGGCCGGCCGAGCCACGTGGGCCATTGGTCCCGGTTCATCTGGACCTTTTTGTCCCGGTTGGTGGGATGAACCGGGACCAATGGGCCTCGCTCCTGGCCCACCACCATTGGTCCCGGTTGGTGGCTTGAACCAGGACCAAAGGCTCCCCTTTAGTCCCGGCTCATGTCACCAACCGGGACCAATGGGGTGCCTATATATACCCCTCGCTCGCGAGCAGAGCACCCCAGTGCTCTGTTTTTCTCTGGCCGAGGGGGAGAGGGCTTGGTGGTGCTCTAGCTCACCTCCTATGCACACAAGGTGTTCGATGGAATGCCCAAGCCACACTACTTAAGCTTTCTCCTCTCCAAGCTCGACCTCCAAGCTCCATTTTCCATAATATTTGTCTAGGTTTAGCGGTCCGTCACGCCCCGTCCCCGTCTTCACCGCCATCGATCACCCACGCCGAGCTCATCGCCGGCACCACCGTGGTGAGCCTCTTGTTCTTATCTTCTTTCTGAAAGGAAAAATATTCTTACTTGTATGTTTACATAGATACTTGTATTATTTTCTTACTTTTATTATTGCATCATATATAGTGTGATGGTTTTGGTATCCGCCCCCCGTCGGCCCTCGTCATGTCTATGATTCGGATGTGCTATATATATTATCTTTATAACTATTGGTTCATTTATTGTTTATGAAAATTATGCCGACCAACGTGACATAGATTTTATTTATGTAGGATGTATGTGAATCGGAAATGCCAACCGACCCTATTGTCGAGAGGTTAAATTTAGTTGAAGAAGAAAACAATTTGTTGAAGGAAAAAATAAAAAAAATTGAGGAGGAGAAGATGATATTGGAGTTGCATGTTGCGGATGTCGTCGATGATCACAAGATCAAGATGGATGCAATGCGCTTGAAGATTAGAAAGATTAGAAAATATGCCATTCATACCGAAGCTTGGTATCATTATGCCGTTGGATCAATTATTACCTTGGTTGCGATTATGATCGCATTTGTTTTTGCATTGAAATGTTTTACATAGTTTCAATGTATGGTTTAATTAATTAGATGCTCTGGAGAGCTATATGTTGTTAGATGAGAACTATGTATGCACTTTGGTTTTAATGTGATGATGAACTTCTATTAATTTGGACACTTAATTATATATAATACACGTAGATGAACCGGCAATGGATGTACGGTGACAGACACACTCGCGAGTACATTAAGGGCGTGCATGAGTTTCTCGATGCGGCTGAGGCAAACAAACAGAATAGTTTTATGTGTTGTCCATGCACTCAATGTGGGAATACGAGGTCTTACTCTAACCGGAAAATCCTTCACTCCCACCTCCTTTACAAGGGTTTCATGCCACACTATAATGTTTGGACGAGGCACGGAGAAATAGGGGTTATGATGGAAGACGGCGAAGAAGAAGAGTACGATGACAACTATGTGCCCCCTGAATACGGTGATGCTGCAACGGAGGGAGCTGGTGAAGATCAAGAAGAACCAGACGATGTGCCCAATGATGCTGCAACGGGTGAAGCTGCTGAAGATCAAGAGGAACCAGACGATGTGCCCGATGATGATGATCTCCGCCGGGTCATTGTCGATGCAAGGACGCAATGCAAAAGTCAAAAGGAGAAGCTGAAGTTCGATCGCATGTTAGAGGATCACAAAAAAGGGTTATACCCCAATTGCGAAGATGGCAACACAAAGCTCGGTACCGTACTGGAATTGCTGCAGTGGAAGGCAGAGAATGCTGTGGCTGACAAAGGATTTGAGAAGCTACTGAAAATATTGAAGAAGAAGCTTCCAAAGGATAACGAATTGCCCGACAGTACATATGCAGCAAAGAAGGTCGTATGCCCTCTAGGATTGGAGGTGGAGAAGATACATGCATGCCCTAATGACTGCATCCTCTACCGCGGTGCATACAAGGATCTGAACGCATGCCTGGTATGTGGTGCATTGCGGTATAAGATCAGATGAGATGACCCTGGTGATGTTGACGGCGAGCCCCTCAGGAAGAGGGTTCCTGCGAAGGTGATGTAGTATGCTCCTATAATACCACGGTTGAAACGTCTGTTCAGAAACGAAGAGCATGCCAAGTTGATGCGATGGCACATTGAAAACCGAAAGAAAGATGGGAAGTTGAGAGCACCCGCTGACGGGTCGCAGTGGAGAAAAATCGAGAGAAAGTACTGGGATGAGTTTGCAAAGGACCCAAGGAATGTATGGTTTGCTTTAAGCGCGGATGGCATTAATCCTTTCGGGGAGCAGAGCAGCAATCACAGCACCTGGCCCGTGACTCTATGTATGTATAACCTTCCTCCTTGGATGTGCATGAAGCGGAAGTTCATTATGATGTCAGTTCTCATCCAAGGCCCTAAGCAACCCGGCAACGAAATTGATGTGTACCTAAGGCCATTAGTTGAAGAATTTTTACAGCTGTGGAATGGAAATGGTGTACGTACGTGAGATGAGCACAGACAGGAGGAATTTAACCTTAAGGCGTTGTTGTTCGTGACCATCAATGATTGGCCCGCTCTCAGTAACCTTTCAGGACAGACAAACAAAGGATACCATGCATGCACGTACTGTTTAGATGACACTGAAAGTATATTCCTGGACAAATGCAGGAAGAATGTGTACCTGGGCCATCGTCGATTTCTTCCGACCAACCATCAATGTTAAAAGAAAGGCAAGCATTTCAAAGGCGAGGCAGATCACTGGAAGAAGCCCGCCATGCGCACCGGTGATCACGTGCTTGCTATGGTCAATGATTTACACTACGTAATCTTTGGAAAGGGTCCCAGTGGACTAGCTATTCCAAATGACGCTGAGGGACACGCACCCATGTGGAAGAAGAAATCTATATTTTGGGACCTACCCTACTGGAAAGACCTAGAGGTCCGCTCCTCAATCGACATGATGCACGTGACGAAGAACCTTTGCGTGAACCTGCTAGGCTTCTTGGGCGTGTATGGGAAGACAAAAGATACACCTGAGGCACGGGAGGACCTCCAACGTTTGCATGAAAAAGACGGCATGCCTCTGAAGCAGTATAAAGGTCCTGCCAGCTACGCTCTTACGAAAGAAGAGAAAGAAATCTTCTTTGAATGCCTCCTCAGTATGAAGGTCACGACTGGCTTCTCGTCGAATATAAAGGGAATAATAAATATGCCAGAGAAAAAGTTTCAGAACCTAAAGTCTCATGACTGCCACGTGATTATGACGCAACTGCTTCTGGTTGCATTGAGGGGGCTTCTACCAAAAACCGTCCGATTAGCCATTGTGAAGCTATGTGCATTCCTCAATGCAATCTCTCAGAAGGTGATCGATCCAGAAATCGTACCAAGGCTAAGGAGTGATGTGGCGCAATGTCTTGTCAGTTTCGAGCTGGTGTTCCCACCATCCTTCTTCAATATCATGACGCACGTCCTAGTTCATCTAGTCGACGAGATTGTCATCCTGGGGCCCGTATTTCTATACAATATGTTCCCCTTTGAGAGGTTCATGGGAGTCCTAAAGAAATATGTCCGTAACCGCGCTAGGCCAGAAGGAAGCATCTCCATGGGCCATCAAACAGAGGATGTTATCGGGTTTTGTGTTGACTTCATTCATGGCCTTAAGAAGATAGGTCTCCCTAAATCGCGGTATGAGGGGAGACTGACTGGAAAAGACACTCTTGGAAGAGACTCAATAATATGCAGGGACGGATATTCTTGGTCTCAAGCAAACTACACAGTTCTACAGAACTCTACTTGGTGACCCCGTATGTTGATGAACACAAGAACAGTCTGCGCTCCAAACACCCGGAGCAGTGCGACGACTGGATTACATGTGAACACATCAGGACTTTCAACAGTTGGTTGGAAACACGTCTCAGAGGTGACAACACTGTTTGTGATGAGTTGTACTTGTTGTCCAGGGGACCATCTTTGACTGTATTGACTTACAAAGGATACGAGATAAATGGGAATACATTTTACATGATCGCCCAAGATTAAAAGAGCACCAACCAAAACAGCGGTGTCCGCTTTGATGCAGCAACCGAGAGCGGAAAGGACACATATTATGGTTACATAGTGGACATATGGGAACTTGACTACGGACCTGATTTTAAGGTCCCTTTGTTTAAGTGCAAATGGGTCAATCTGTTAGGCGGCGGGGTACAGGTAGACCCACAGTACGGAATGACAACAGTGGATCTGAAAAATCTTGGGTACACTGACGAACCGTTCGTCCTAGCCAATGATGTGGCACAGGTTATCTATGTGAAGGACATGTCTACCAAACCGAGAAAAAGAAAAGATAAGGAAGCGAATACATCATACGATGAGCCAAAGCGCCACATAGTTCTTTCAGGAAAAAGGGACATCCTGGGAGTGGACGGCAAGACAGACATGTCTGAAGATTATGAAAAGTTTCATGAAATTCCTCCCTTCAATGTCAAGGCTGACCCAAGCATCCTGATAAACAATGAAGATTATCCATGGTTACGGCGCAATAAGCAAATGACACAAGCGAAGAAAAAGTGAAGACTTTCTCCCGCAACTATTATGATGATACCATGCCAACTTTGTAACACACGAACATGCTACCATTGTCCGTTTTGTACATGCACATGCTATGTGGGTGAAATTATGATACCATCCCGACTTTCAACTTTTTCAGAGTTCATTTGAAATGCTTTCATGTCTTATGGTTTGCCCCTGGCCCATGACCATTAGTCCCGGTTTGTGCCACAAACTGGGACTCAAGGGTTGGTCCTCGTTGCGGGCAGAGTTTAGTCCCACCTCGCCAACCGAAGGGGGCTCACATCGGTTTATAAGCCCTTCCCTCTCTGCCTTGCTGAGCTCCTCTCGAAGTGAAAATAGATGCCCTAATAGAGAAAGGTTTAACCTAAATTCATAGTGAATTTCTCTGAAATTCATAGAAATTTACTAGGAATTTAGGTTGAATTTTCTCTATAAGCGCATAAATTCTCATTTTTTTAGTAAGTTAATCACAAACTTGTGATTCAAACAATTTTCAAAGAATTTAAATTTTAACTATTCAAATTTGAAAACTAATGGCACTAACAGAAAGTTTATAATTTTTCTAAAACTAATGGCACTAACAGAAAGTTTATAATTTTGCTAACCTAAAAGCAAACAGAATTAAAAATTAAAGCAAAAAACAAAAGAAAATAAATAATGCAAAAAACAAATCAAAAAATAGGAAAAAAACTATTTTTATAGTAAAGTTAATCACAAAATAAAATAAATAAAGCA